>NC_079493.1:28225485-28525485 GCF_030052815.1 Hevea brasiliensis
TGCAAATAACTGCAAATAATTCTTATCTTAAGATTGATTTAAAAACCAATGCATATGTTTCAAACAATGGTTTATAACATTCATCATACTGTCATACTTGGCACTGCATTCATAAATCTTATTACTCTACTGTGAATTAGGATCTTATTTCTACAAAGCTTAGAGGTAAAATGATTGTTTTTCCCTTTATTGGAAAACCCCAAACCCACAACTTAAAAATCATCAAGGCCTGTTCTGTTTATGAAAACCAGCTAAATTGTATGGTTCTCTCAAAAGAAAAAGAACTTTAAGATTTGAAGAAAGATGTTTCTCTTTATGGGATAGAATACCAGCTTTAAAGCCTTACTTTATAAAAGAGAATTTCTTTTTTCTAAAGCCAGATTGAAAATACTGTTTGTTCTGATCTTTCAAATGTTTTTGGGGATCTCCCATATGAAAATGATTTTCATGAATCCCAATTCCAACCAAAACTTGCCCTATTTGAATGAATAAAGATCTTGAACTACATTGCCAAAAGGAAATTAATGATTTGCTTTCCAAAGGTTATTTTTCTCCTTTTAGGTCCCCCCTAAAGTTGTGCCACTTTTTATGTAAATAAATCTTCTAAAATTGAAAGAGGTGCTCCTAGGCTTGTTATAAACTATAAACCTCTTAACCAAGCTTTAATGTGGATTAGGTATCCTATTCCAAATAAGAAAGATCTTCTTTAAAAACTTTTTGCTGCAAATGTTTTTCCAAAGTTTGTTATAAAATCTGGATTTTGGCAAATTTAGATAGCTCCCAAAGATCAATATAAAACCACTTTTACTGTTCCTTTTGGCCAATTTGAATGGAATGTCAAGCCATTTGGAATGAATAATGCCCCATCTGAAATCCATACTCTACAGTTTGCATAGTTTATATTGATGATATTTTGATCTTTTCATCTTCCATTGATCAACATTTCAAGCATTTGAGAACTTTTATATTTGTTGCCAAAAAGAATAGTTTAGTTGTCTCTAAGTCTAAAATAAGTCTCTTTCATATTAGAATTATATTTTTAGGGCACTATATCTCAAATGGTACAATTTCACCAATAGAAAGTCCCTTGCTTTTGTTGACAAATTCCTTGACAAAATTCTTAAGAAAACCCAACTTCAAAGATTTTTAGACTGCCTAAACTATGTTTTAGATTTTTACCCTAACTTTAATGGAATACTTTAACCTCTCCATGATAGGTTAAAGAAAAATACAAAGCCTTAGACACAGGAATATACTCTTGTAGTTCTGAAAATCAAAGCTCAAATTAAAGAAATTCCTTACTTGCACCTAGCTAAACCTAGTGCTTTTAAGATAGTTGAAACTGATGCCTTTAAATTAGGATATGGAGGAATTTTAAAGCAACGAAAACATGATAAAGATAGTTCAGTATATTTCTGGACATTGGGACAATACCCAGAAAAATTATTCTACTATAAAAAAAGAGATTTTGTCCATAGTTATATGTATTCAAAAGTTTCAAAGTGATTTGCTTAATCAAAAATACCTTTTGAGAATAGATTGTAAATCTGCAAAAGAAGTTTTGAAAAAGGATATTCAAAATATTGCTTCAAAACAGATTTTTGCTAGATGGCAAGCTATTTTAAGTATTTTTTATTTTGATATTGAATATATTAGAGGAGACATGAATTCAGTTTCTGACTTTTTAACTCATGAATTTTTGCAAACCCCTACCCATGATCCCTAGGAAACCTCCAGGTGATCCATCCAAAGCACCAAAAGAATCCAAGGATTCCAAGTCAAAGCCTTCTTTTAAAGCCCCTTCATCTTAACAAAAATCTCAAAGCTAAACCCAGGGTCAATCTAAGAATCTCATTTTAAGCCAATCAAAACCAACCATTCAAAGCCCCATTGTTTCTTGGAATGCTTTATTCCATAAAGAACTTGACCAACTTGAAAATGACCACTTCACAAAGTCCTTTTACTTCAAAGCCTCTAGAAAGTCAATTACAGGATTGGTTAACTAATCTTATTAGCCATCCTGAACTATGCCAGTCCTTGAGGGATTCACTCTTGGCAGGACCCCAAAAAGATATTTTAACTCATATCTGTATATATATATATATATAGAGAGAGAGAGAGAGAGAGATATTCTTGGTCTGGCCTTCAGACA
Organism: Hevea brasiliensis; assembly: GCF_030052815.1. Lineage (NCBI taxonomy): Eukaryota > Viridiplantae > Streptophyta > Magnoliopsida > Malpighiales > Euphorbiaceae > Hevea > Hevea brasiliensis. The sequence continues at coordinate 28,227,638 of NC_079493.1, forward strand.
CCAAGATTAAGTCCCTTACCAAGATGATATTAAGGGCACATTCTTCTATATCGCCATGATGCATTCAGGATAAATAATCTCATATTACTCCCTTATAGAGTCAAACCCTTATTGATAACGAATGGAGTTTCCGTCCTTATAGTAGGTATATTTAATCTTATTTTGCTATGGCCCAAACACAATTCAATACCACCATTTACAGATTTAAGAGTGATATATAATGAAACTTTATTTTTTTAACCATGATATCACATAGTTCTTTCATTCTACTATTTAAATATGGCCACCACACTTTGTTTCAAGCTAATTTGAACCCTTTTTTTTTTTTTGGGGTTGTGGAGAGAGAGAGAGGTAATGCAGTCTTACTGCTATCATTAATAGAAAACCCACCAAAGTGCTCAAATATAAGACACCTTTCGAACGATTTTCAACAAGCTACCTACTTTTTAGCACCCCCAAGTCTTTGGTTTATGTTTTGTACATAATGTTCACATTAAACATAAGTTTGGTTTGGGATTTTTATTAGTTATCTATATGCTAAAAAGGTTATAAATTTTTTTTTCTGCATGATCAACAAACCAAAAGTCAATTCAATTTGTGTCCCTTAACCCATACAGGATATCCATTCCATATAGAGGTGGCAAATGGGTTTGGGTCATTTATGTTTAGATTTTGGGAATTTAAGTTTGAATTAGATAAGGTTGCAGGTCATTCAGGTGTCATCCTTTATTGAGTGGGCTTGGATTATGTATTTCTAGGTTACCAATTGATTTAAGTTACCTATCAAGTCTCCACACAAAAAGCAAGATTTTTAATTTCGACCCTGTCAATAAACCAGTGAAGGCAGAGTGTTGAAGTATTTAAGGTTGAATTGGCATTTAATTGGTATAATACTAATAATATTATTAAATTAATATTTGTTTAAAATAATAAAAAATAATGTGTTATTACAATTAATAATTTGATATGTTTTATAAATAATAGTTAAAATAAATTTAACTTAAGTTTTAATGTGTAAATAATTATTTATAGATAATTTAAAATATTTAATTGAAATTTTAAAAGAAAAAATTTTACAATAAAAATATTTGGAAATTTCATAATAATAAATTTATTCATATCAATAAAACTTTAATATAATAACATGTTACAGAACAATAAAAAAAAATTGAAATAAAAAAGAATTCATTTTAACACTCTAATAATATAAATTATTTAATACCTTAAATTATTTAAATCAAAATTTAGCAAAATAAATAAACATTTTTATTTTAATTATTATTTAGTTCAAAAATAATTCTTAATTACTTGTTATTTAATGAAATAAGTTACATTTATATAACTTAAGGGAAAAAAGTGACAAATAATATATGTAGTTCAAGTGGCGTAGTGTTTAAAAATTCATCTACTCAAAGGATTGAATCCCATCTCCAGCAGCACGTATTCTTTATTTTTTTTAAATGAATAATCCAACCAAATGATTTGATCAGTAGCATAGGGCTTCTAAATGAATTAAATCGGACTAAGGTGCGGTTCTTTTTGGATTTGGGTCAATTTGCATATTGTGGATCCCTTTAGGCCTAAAATATTATTTTTTGTTAGATCATTCGAATTCGAATAATTCTGAATTATGTGTAACTTCAAATTGATCATGGATCACTTTGGGTCGGAGATATTCGAATCGAATTAATAAATCGAAGTTAAAATTTTCCGACTCTAATTCCATAGATATACATCTAGTTTCTCCCTATCACCACTAGATAATTCAATGGACTCACCTACACGACTCTAGTATTTACATGCATGATATTACCGTTGCTTTCTTTTAGGTTCTTTAAGTTTATCCTATAGTTTAGGCTTGTATTGATATAAATGTATATGTACTCAAAAAATAAATAAACATGAACAAGTATTTCACTCAAATACTGCTAATTGACCTTTTCTTCTTTGTCAATATACATATTTTTTTTATTAGTTCAAAATTTGCCAATTATTAAAATTGGATTTGGTTAGTATGATAAGTTATCATGTTGCCAAAGTTAATATTTTCGAAAGAAGAAGAAGAAGAAAAAAATGCTTTTAAGTAATTAATTAATAGGATATAAAAAAATTCTTACATAAGGCATAATAGGGTGCATAGCGTAGCCGTGTGATGCCTGTGTTGACAAAAGATAGAAGAAAAACAATTAGAAAAATGGAAAAAAAGAATTATGTAAAGAATTTGGAGGTTTCAAATGGGTTGATTAGATGAATTTGATTTCTGATGCTTTGAATTGTAAATCATTTTAGGTATTGCTTTTTTTTAGCAAGATTAAATTAAATTATTTCATTTATGAGTTGATTTGAGTTACCCATCGAATTAACATGAGGAAACTATTTTGAGCCAATTTATGGATTAAAAAGATGTTTCAAGTCAATTTTTTTTTAATTACTTTTACTCATTTAATTTTTAAATTAAAATTTTGAGTTAATTAATTCAACATAAACGAGTCAATCTTAGATGGACTTCTATAAGTTATTGAATTAACCTTTAATTGAATTCTCAATTTTACAAGTCATTCATAGAATTATTTTGGATTTTGTACATATTAAAATGAATTATTTATTGATTTAAATCAGAAAATTCAAGTAGAATTTGTGGGTCATCTCAAAATTTACTTCTTCTAGTAATATTTTTTAATTTAATTTGATTTTAATTAGAAATTATATTCAAAATCTCAGAATTTAAAATTTATTTCAATATCATTGATAACTTTTTTTTTTTCTAAAAAAAATAGAACTATATAAAGAGTAATAATTTTGGAGCATACCCATATTTACTAATTAGATCAAATTCTAAAGCTTACGGATAAATAATAACTACTAGTATTTTTGCTTATTCTTACATTTCTAGACTATTACAATAAATTTATGTTGGCCGGTGTCATGCTCATATATTATTATTATTATTATTATTATTATTATTATTATTATTATTTTAAACATACAATACATCAAAGTAGAAGTGCACTTACCACTGGGCAAACTCTGCAAGTCCTCGAACAATGCTGTCAAATAAAGGAAAAAAAATTCAAGTTAAAGAATGACAATGATTGGAACCAAATCATTAGTACAAAGAAAGAATGCTTTTTAACCTCGGTAATTAATTGGGCTTCAAAGTCAGATTAAAACACTTCACTAATTAATATCAAGATTAATTAAGATATATATATAACTTGTGAAATATCAAGATTAAGGTCAAAATAGAGATATAAATATATTCTCATTAAGAATTTAACCAATAATAGAGTTTATTTTATAATTAAGGTGAGATTATGATATTTTATCAAGTTTTAAAACTATAAAAAATTTATTAATATCAAAACAGTTATATGAGAATATTAAATATTTGATTATTATTTATTTTAATTCTTGAATTTTTTATTTTTTATTATTTTTATTTAATTGTAGAAATTCAAGGATTATATATCTTAAAATTAACAAAATAAAATTTAAAACTATATTATAACATTTAATTATAATTAAATCATAATGTGGAGAGGTTCTTAAGTTATGGGATTTATGTCTTATAGGGTATAATTAATTAATTAGGTTATCATATAATTAGAATTAGGGTTTAAATCTAAATAAAAAAATAGTAATTAATTGCAATTTCTTACTCATGGCAAGTCTGAAAGCTATATTTTAAAAACTTGTTATAATTAACAGCTATGAAAATTAAGAAAGAAAAGGTTCTTACCATTGGCACTGCCAAGTGAGTACCAAATTCCTACAACATTAATGGAGATAGAGATTAGTGTGCGGAAATCAAAAACTTATGATGAGTCAATTGATTATTGTCCACTACGATACGCTTAACAAAATGCATATTTCTATGGTCTCGATCAATCATACTGTGCAGCATTTCGAAAATCCAACTGCACAATAGTCTTGTGATTAATGAAATTTCTATGATTTAATACTGTTAAATGTATTATCTTCAGGATAAATTAAATTTTTTTTTCCAATTAATAGTGACACTAGAAACTAATTGCCTTAACACTATACTTGGAGGAAATTTTTGAAAGTGTAGTATAAGTTTTAAAATTCATCATCTTTTGTTAAAAAGTATGGGTTTTTAAAATAGTAAGTTTGTTTGGGAGTAAGGTTTTTCAAGGAATGTAATGTTCTTAGGGATTTAAAAACTTTCAAAACCCCTACTTTTTTAACTCACCAAATTGATTGATTCGGGAGATTTTACATTCTTAACTTCTATTATCTTACTTTACCATATTTTAAAAAAATCCATACACTCTATCCAAATATATTTTAAGGTCTTGCCATCTTTACAATAGAATATATTTATTTTCAGTGACTTACCAATGTAGTTATAAATTTTAAATATTATAGAGCCAGTGGATATGAAGGTTAGCAATTATAAAAGTAATTATTAGAAAATTTGTGTTACCAGGCTCCCCTTTAAAACTCAAACTCAGTGAGACTAAAGAGAAGAAGTTAATAGATTACAAATAGGCTCAAAATAATAATTGATGAAATCGGTATTCATTGGAAAAGTGATCCTTAATAAAATATGCACCCAAGGATCTAAATAGAGAAATTCCTCTGCAAGGGAGGCTTAATGAGGATACATTTCACTACCTCCATGCATTTTTGAAAGACAAAAGAGAAGAAAATAAGATAGGGGAGCCGGCCACTTAGGACACTCCCTCTCTATCATTTTTTCCTCTCTCTTCACCTTCATTTTCCATCTCTTCCAAACCCAATCTCTCCCACAAGAAGAACTCTAGCTCTCCAAAACTCACCTCCAAGCTTCATTTTCTTTTCTTCAACCATGTTTTCACAACCTCAATCTCCCTTTTTCTCACATCCAAAAACATAAAGAATCTAGAAGATTAAGGAATCAAGCAGGTAAAAGGAAATGGGAGGGGGGAAGGGATTCGACTAGGTAAGGAAGCGCCGCCCCAAAGCTCTTATCCTCATCTTTCCACTTCTTCCTCTTCCTCATGGGTTGCATTTTCATGGAGTAGTGCATTGACATAATGATGTGCTGCATTTTTATAGTAAATTTGGTGTTATTTTCATTATATTTCTGTAGTGTTTTTGTTGATATCTATTGCTAAATTAAGTCTTAATTGTGTTTCTTATGTTTTCACTTTGATTTTTAGTGTTTGATGGTTTTAGGTGCTAAAGACATTCATTTTTGGAATTTAAGTGATAATTGGGTCATTTTGGCAGAACAATTTAGACAGTTGAGTGCAAGGCAAGGCTGTGGAAAGTGACTTATGTTTATGCATAGGCCGTGTGGAATTGAAATAACTTAGAAAAATTGAAGTTTTCAAGTGAGGCAGTGAACTGCATAGCTTGGCTATGCAAACCGAGAAAAGTGCATGGCTTGGCTGTGCAAAAAACAAAGAGTAGAAGTGGAGAAGGAAAAAGGCAGTAGATCATACTAAAGCGTCATGAGAACAGAAATGGAGATCAGGACGAGATGAGAGAAAGACTAGAAGCTTTTGGGATTTGGATTTGGTTAAACAATAAGGAGGAGGGACAATGAAGGGAGGGAAGGACCGAGGGAGATGAGAGAAAGAGAGAAGTTTTGGAGCAATTGGTATCTTCTATGGGGTTTAGCAGTCTACATTTGTTTACGAAAAGAGAAAGAATGGTCTACGTTTTTTGTTGTGGACATGTTAACTTCAAATAAAGAAAATTAAAAAAGAAAAAGGGATTTTTCTATCCCCATCTCACTCCTTTACTACTCAGGAAAATAGAATGGTTCTCACTGTTCTTACCATATTCACGTAGATGAAAGAGAAAATAAAGTGTCTCTGTAAAATAATAATAATGGATCTCTTGAGTTAAAAAGAGGTGATGTTATCAATAAAAAAATAATAATAATAAACAAAAGTTGATGAGGATACATAAAGTAAATGTGTAAAAGAACACCAAGTTTTGAACATTCTTCCTTGCGCCTTCCAAAGTGAAAAGCTGTAAAATTTTATTTTATTTTTGTGCTAATTAATTTTAGATATATATTATAATTTTTATTTAAAAAAAAAACTTTTTCGCTATAATTAAGTCCTAAACTCGTAAAATTAGCAGTACTCACACTGCACCCTAATAAGCATAAGTTTATCTATTTATGGAAATTTCACAACTAATTAATGACATACACAATTGGGCAAAATCATGTTGATTTTGTCATTTGAAGATTATACATGTTGACGGATATTATCATTAAAACAAAATTTCTTTTCTTTTCTTTTAAGATTCAAAAACAATTATTAAAATATAAATCTAAAAAAAAATAAAATCTCCAAAATAATCAAAATTAAGCAGCGATTACTTAGGTCTTTTTTATGAAAAATATTTTCTTGAAAAATATTTGCTGCATTTTTCGGAATTTAGAGAACTCAAAAAGTGAGTGCAGAAAATATTTTTCTAATCAAATGAAAAATTAAGTTATTTTCAAAAGAAAAAATTTTAAAAATAATAATAATAAATTATTTTTTTAAAATTTGATAATCTTATTAAAATGTAAAAATATTTATACATATATGAAATAAATATTTATTATTAATTTAATATTATAATTAAATAATAAAATATAATTTCATATATAAGTTATTAAAATTTAAAAAAAAAAACCTTGAAAACAGAATTGTAAATTAAATACACATGAACCCTCAAGACTAAACATATTGCATTGAAAGGGTAGCAGAGTAATAACGTAAAACAATTCCTCACCCGATGCGTAGCCTCTGTGATTCTGAATAAGCATATTATCACAAATCCTTCAACAATTTTGTCCTTCTTCAGAATGGGCGTGGTAGCTTTTTTAGATCTCATCTTAGTAGTGGTTGGCACATGAACTTGGCAAGAGAAGAATCGATGAGTTTGCATTTGGTTCATAGAGAGAGAATTGATGATGAAGATGAGAAACCCTTAATACGATCAAGAAGATACGGGCTCTAGCTAGTAGCCAAACAACAAAGAACAAAAATGGAGAAGGAAGAAGGCAGTAGACTAGCATGACGAGAGCAGAAGTGGGGATCAAGATGTGATAAGAGAAAGACTAAAAGCTTTTTTGGGATTTTGATTTGCTTAAATGATAAGGAGGAGAGACAATGAAGGGAAGGAGGGACCAAGGCAAACGAGACCAAGGGAGTTGAGAGAAAGAGAGAAGCTTAAGAGCAATTGGTATCTTCTATGGTGTTTAGCAGTCTAAATTTGTTGACAAAAAGGAGAAAGAATGTCTGCATTTTTTGTTGTTGACATCGAAGAGAGTGTATGTGCTTTAGCTTTAGTGGACAAAGAGGATGAGAAAAAAGAAGGCAACAAGCTTCTAAAGAAGGAAGACAACTAGCTAAAATGACACAGTACCCCTTATATATGTTTGGTTTGGTTATTTCAAGGTTTTAATCTTAATAATTGATCCAAACTCAAAAACTGAATCAATTAACTAAAAAACAAATTAGAATGATTCAATTAACTTTTCGGTTATAATAGATTTCTGCTCAGCCTTATTGCCACCTGCAGTTACTATTACAACCATATATAAGCAATGATTTTTAACTTATTATTATTATTATTATTAATTAAAAAAAATAACATATCTGATAAACTTATATATGTTAACTTCAAATAAAGAAAATTAAAAAAGAAAAAGGGATTTATGTATCTGATCTCACTACTTTACTAATGAAGAAAATAGAATGATTCTTACCGTAACCAGGCTGAAATAAACTATAAAATATATCTGCAAAATAATAATAATGACTCTCAGGAGTTAAAAAGAGGTGATGTTACAAAAATAAATAAATAAATAAAAGTTGATGAGGATACATAAAGTAAATGCGTAAAGAGCACAAAGTTTTGAACATTCTTCCTTGCACCTTGCAAAATGAAAAGCTGGAAGTGCACTTAGCATAAAAATTTATTTTTATTTTTGTACTGATTAATTTAGATATATATTATAATTTTTGTTTTAAAAAAATACTTTTTCGCCACAATTAAGTCCTAAACTCTTAAATTAGCAGTACTCACTACCCTAATAAGCATAAGTTCATCAATTTATGGAAATTTCACAGCTAATTGACAACATACACAAGTGGGCAAAATCATGTTGATTTTGTCATATGAAGATTATACATTTTGGCGGATATTAAGATTATAACAAAATTTCTTTTCTTTTCTTTTATGATTCAAAAACAATTATTAAAATATAAATCTAAAAAATATAAATTCTCCAAAATAATCAAAATTAGGCAGCGATAACTTAAGTTTTCGTTATAGAAAATATTTTTCTGAAAAATATTTACTGCATTTTTCAGAGTTTAGAGAACACAAAAAATGGTTGCAGAAAATATTTTTATGGTCAAATAAAAAATTAAATCATTTTCAAAGAAAATAACTTTTTTTTTCAAAAAACCAAAAAGGTATTTTTTAAAATTTGACAATCTTATTAGAATATAAAAATATTTATAGATATATGAAATAAACATCTATCATTAATTTAATATTATAATTAAATAATAAAATATATTTTTATAAAAAATTTTTTTCTTATATAAGTTATCATCGGGAAAGGAAAAAAAAAAAACCTTGAAAATAGAATCGTAAATCAAATACACGTGAACCCTCAAGACTAAACATATTGTATTGAAAGGGTAGCAGAGTAATAAAGTAAAACAATTCCTCACCCGATGCGCCGTATTTAATGTCTTCCTCTATGTTATCTACATTAAGAAAGAAAAATATCAGTTAGTATCCAGTAATTAACTGAGTAAATGTTATCAATAAATAAAAAATAAAAATAAAAAAAGGAAATATAAGAGAGAGAAAAAATGTAGCATGCGGAGTATTAATTTTTCCCCTTTTTCCTTCATTCACCAAACTCCTCTTTCGTGCCCTTCTCCCAGCAATTACAGTTTTTTTTTATTTATTTATATTTATATTTTTTATTTTTCTTTTTTAAGAATCATATGTGTTTCTTTTTATTTTCTTTATTTGATATTGACTAAGGTTTTATTCGTTCACTTTAAAGTATTTTGTAAATGATAATTTTTAAAAAAAGTGATTCAATATTTAATCAATAATGATTCAAAATATATTTATATACTAATTTGATTTCAAACATTAAATTTTATATATAGCATTTAGAATGATAAGACTAACGTGTAAAAAAATTTAAATAATTTAAATTATGGAAAAGATATTTGATAATTAATAATAATCATTGATTGTAAGCAGTTAGATGTAATAGTTAGCCACTAACCGTCAAACCATGAAAGCTCAAATCCGTATGACATAATGCGGTGAAGATCCTTATATGAAATGTTCTTCACTTCTTTCGGCATTATAATAGCTATCTGCTCTATTCGGCACGAGTCCGCCAAATCGGATAAATATGTATATGTGGACCCAACCATTACATACCAATGACCAGAATTATTGATGCAAGAAGAAGCATCCACATAGAGTGGAGAACTCTGTACTTGATCTTCACAGTTTACGAAAATTAACCTCTGATACTGATAGTATCGAATTTCCCAATACCTGTTATAGAATGTATTCAAAGAATGGCGAGGGATGGAGGAGCAATTATCCTTTTGGACACCGGCATCCACAACTCGAATTGTGTGGTTATTGTAATTGATAGACTCAACGTAATATTTTGCCGAATCCAAGTATGCTACTGGAAGGTTGTTTTCACAAGTAAGTTCATACTTTTTGTGGCCGCAGCTTTCAGGATCGGTTTTCAATCGAAAAGGGTAGCTAATGTTGTGGATATTGCCACAAGATGTGGTGCAGTTGTTGTTTGTTCTAGCGTAGCAACCTTGCAGAATTAGCACCAGAAAAAGAAGAGCTGCATATCCAACAAAAAGGATCCTTCGACTACAAATCATTCTGTGAGCTAAGAGAAAGGAAGAGAGAGACGATCAACCAGTGACACAGAGATCACTTACATACAAATAATGCTTCTACTTTTACACAGAAGGAGCAGAGCAATTTCTTGGGTCGTCACAGAAATCTTCAGAGTTTGAAGATAGGTTTTCCATATGATGCCAAAGGGTTCTACTCATGAATTAATAGCAGAAGGAGCACAGCAATTTCTTGGGTCCTCAAAAGAATCTTCGAAGTTTGAAAATAGTTTTTCCATATACTCATGAATTTTATCCATTTAAAAATTTTACTTCCATTTTTATTTATCATAAATTTTAGTTTTTTAATACAATTAATTAATATTTAAATAATTATAATTAATTTGTCATTATTTTTTAAAGCTCAAGCAAGATTTTTATCTATTTTTTAAAAAGTTTTTAACTTTAAATATTATAAAACAGACCTACATAAAGAAGGATTGCCCCACATACTTTTACGCAATAAAGACAAGTCGATGAATGCCTTTCAGAGTGTTCCCACTCCATGATTTGATATTGGAGTGACAATTTTAGACATAATTCATCAATAAAACCTATGTGTATATATATATATATATATATAATCATATTATATTACTGATTAATTCACTAATTCAACACAACACGTTTTCTCATTTGTATTACATGTCAATCTATTATTTACTAACTCATTTTGATCCATTAATCTATAAATTATATTATTAGGACAAGATAAATTAGTAAGTATAAATTTAATTATTTATTATATTAAAGATTTATTATAGTTGATTTTTATTTTCTTCATCAAAATTTATTTAATTTATATCAAAAGTTAAAAAATTATATTGTTTTCTAACTTTTTTTAAATATTAATTAGCTATATTGAAGTATCACTTATTTATTTAACGTTAGATTATATAATTTTATATATTATTAAATTTATATATTATTTTAATTTATAAATATTAAAAATTATTAAATTGTGTGAAAACATATTAAATAAGTAATATTAGGTTATTTCAAATCATATTATTAAATTATATTAAATGAATCGAGTCATATTAAATTTTATTAAATTATTATATTATGTCAAATTAACACAATATAATTTAATACTAATCATATCTTATCATATTTACCTATATAATAAAAAGGTAAAATTTAAAAATTTATACATAATAAAAATATAAAAAGTAATTATAGAATTTAAAACTTAATCAAAGTAGAACTTAAATTATAAAACCAATTCTAATATAAAATAAATTTTAGAGTTTTAAATTAATATGAAATAGATCCTAAATTATAAAATAGAAATGAAGAAAACCAATTTTTGAAAGTGGTAGTCTTCCACGTGCTACCAACACCTTATGCGAAATTGACAAATCATGGACAAAACACCAAATCACGGTGGTCCATGATTTTTTTTTTTTCCTTTGTCGTAAGGAATGAACACGCGCAGTGGTCCATGTTATCGAGACACAAAGGTTAATTTATACACTTAATTATTTGAGAGGTTTAATTAGTTTATTTTTAATTTTTAATTTAATTTAATTTATAAATTTTTATTTATATTTAAATTAATCCAATTAAGTAATATGTACTATTTTCTAAAATTTAATTATTTTTTAATAATAAAATATTTTTTATATTATATAATTATTTAAATAAAAAATAAAAATATTATTTTTATTATTCAATATTATTAATTAAACTGGAAATATAAAAAAAATATCTTTATATTTTTATATAATTAATTAAAATTAAAAATTATTACTATAATTAATTTTAATTATCTAAATGAAAAAATATAATTTTTATATTTCATGCTTTTAATTTAAAATTAAAAAATTATAATTAAATAAAATTAAAAATATAAAAATATTATTTTTTTCATATTATTAATTAATATTGAAAAAGAAAAATATAAAAATAACTAATTATAATTAATTAGTTAAAATTAAATATAATTAATTAAATAATTAATATTAAAAAATAATTAACTTTAAAAATATTTAAAAATTAAAAAAAGAATGTAACTCACTACAGCACCAAAATGATGAATGAGTTATACCTTCTTTAAATTTAGATTAAATTAGACATAAATTAAAATTTTTAAATTAAATTAAATTAAAAATTAAAATTAAACTAAATTGAATCTTTCTAATAAATATAGGAAGGAAAATTAAACTTTATTTCTTAATTTATATAATTGAATTATTACTACCCTTATTTCCTAGTTCAAACTCGAAACCACTATCTCGTATTCACAGTAAATGCAAGGAAAAGTTTGTGGAAAATTGAGATATGGAAATGTGTGGATATGGAAATGTGTGGAAAATTGAGATATGGAAAGTTTGTAACAATTTGGTTTGAATTGGTCCTCCAATGCCATTTACGAATAGACAAGTTAACATTGACTTGCTGCGAAGGTTGGATGATGATGGAGCATTAAATATACTAATTAAATTTTAATTCAATTTTGATTAAATTTTAAACTGTTAATACTTTATTTTCACTAATTCTTCAACCGAGCTGGTTCTAAAAAACTTGATTAAAAGTACATCTATATATAGAGTAATAGAACTTCTCTAAAGATAAGTAAATCAATTATATTGACTAAAAAATTAGGCCATATTTAGTATAATGTGATCAAAATTATAATATAATTGTGATTATATTACATATTTGATTGTATTGTTTGGTAACATAAAAAATTTGACATAATAAAATGACAATTGCGAAATCTAATTAATTATATTTAAAATAACGCAATAGTCATTATATATAATAATGTATGTAATCATAATTACTTATTTTATTTCTTTTTATTTATTATCAACACTATCACTATCACAACTATTCGGCTACCATTATTACCACCATTACTATTTATACTTTGTCACCACTAACACCACCACCACAACCACTACCACTATCCTATTACTACCATCGCTATCACTATCACATGACCACTATTATCAGCACTTATTTATTGTTATCTCTGCACCACCTGGCCACTAACACCTCCATTACCTTACCTTACCATCACTACCACTATCTAGTTATTGTTGTGCCACCACTACTATCATCACTTAACCACCACTACTTCTCGATTACCAATCACGTAATCATTTTTACTTATTATTAATATTAAAAATAAATTAAATATTAAATAAAAATTATCATTATATTATATTATTTATATTTTTATTTTATAATTAAATATAAAAATATAATAATTATTATATTATATTATATTATAATTTTAATTATATTATATAATTAATTATATTATATCATCTTACGCGCTACCAAACATAGCTAAGGTAATATATAAATCAACATATTTTCGGTTGCGTTAAAAACCTGGCACTTCTTGGGAATCTAATGTTTTCTTTTGTGGCACATCAAAAAAATGACTGAAAATTATAGCTTTAAATTGACTTGCTAACGTGCAAATGCTATATATGAATAAAAAGTTAACATTAACATGCTGGGACTGTGAGATGGTGACGGTGTTAGAATGATAGGCAGCATCGATAAAAGCAAAAGCAGAATTATAAATAAAATATTATAAATTAAAAATAATTATAATTTACATTTTAATTAATAAAATTCAATTATTTTAATTATTAAATTATAAATAATCAAATTAATAAATATATACCAAAATTTTTAAAATCATTAATTAAATAGAAAAAATTTAAATATCCTCCCATTAAAACAATTAAACTTTATTGTTTGAATACAATAGATGCACATACACTACAAGATCGATTAAAACCTGACCTACATAAAGAAGGATTGCCCCACAGTATCAATTACGCAATAAGGACAAGTCGATTGATGCCTCCCACAGTGTTCCTCACTCCATGACTCTAAGCAGGGGTGATAATTTTAGGCAGATTCATTAACATATTATAAACGCACAATTTTAGGTGAATTTGTTTACATATCATAAACACAGCCGAAAATAGACAATTTAGGTTGAAATTATCCATATACTTATCAAGTTATTTATGGCACATTAATAATTATGTCATATCGAGAGCAAACTCGTTAATTTAATTTGACACATTTTATCATTTATGTTATATGTCAACTTGTAAGTTGCTAACACATTTTGATCTATTAACATACAAATTATATTATTTAAACATGGTAAATTAGTAAGTATAAACTTAATTATTTGTTATATTAGAGCTTGATTTTTATTTTCTTTATTAAAATTTATTTAATTTATTAATTTATATGCAAGTTAAAAAATTATATCATTTTTTAAATTTTTTAAAATATTATTATTAATTATTATTTTTTTAATGTTTTAAAAATATTAATATTAATTAGTCGAATATTGAAATATTACTCGTTTATTTAATGTTAGATTGTATGTTTTTATATATTATTAAATTTATATAATATATTAATTTATAAATATTAAAAGTATTGCATCGTGGTAAAATATATCAAATAAGTTATATTAAATTATATCAAATCATATTAAATGAGATGAATTATGTCAAATTATATTAATTGGGTTGAGTTGTGTCAAATTTTGTTAAGTCACTGTGTCGTGTCAAATTAATTCAATATAATTTAATATTAATCATATGGTATTATGTTTATAAAAAGAAGGATCTTATTCATGTTTAAATTTATAACACAACTCATTAAATATTCATGTCGATTCTTAATTGTATTTGTGACACAGCGTGTAGCACAAAAAATATTTAATATATTGATCAAACTCTTGAAAATAAATAAAATCATGTACATTAATAGAAATAAAAAAAAATTTGAAGTCTAAAATAAAATAAATCAAAACGTAGTTTTATTGAAGAGAAAATTATCAAAATTGAATAAAATTTAAAAATTTATACATAATAAAAATATACGGGATATTTAAAAAATTTAAAATCTTAATCAAATTGGAACTTTAATTATAAACTAATTTTACTATAAAAATAAATTTTAGAGTTATAAATCAATATAAAATTGATTTTAAATTATAAAATAGAAATAATAGTTTTAATTAAAATTTAATTTTGAAAGTAGTTGTCTTCCACGTGCTACCAATATCAAAATGCCTTACACGAAATTGACAAATCTTGAGCAAAACATTGCTTCTCAATATAACCATGATTTAGGATTGACGAGGCCTTTAATATTGATATTACAAGCGCACCACGTTAATTTATATCATCATGGACACGATGACCCACCAATTCGAATTGCTGCTCTATTTTCAAGTTCAAACTTGAAACTATTATCTCGCATTCACACTAAATGTTTGTCAACCATAAATTTCATAACATCTATACCCGTCACTCAAAATTAAATTTAAATTACAAAAATACTTAATAACAATAATATTAATAAGGGAAGAACAGAGTAAATATTTTAAAATTTTTGAGGAATGGTTTAACATAGGTTTAAGTGTTTATCATTTAACTTTTTTATAAAATAATATCATAAACTTTAATCCATTAATATTTTCAAAATAAATAATTTAATACCATTAACTATGCTACCGTAATAATAATGACTGAAATTTTTTATTTTTTATTCTAATATTTTTTTAATTTTTAATTTTTTATCTATGTGGGTGGGACTTCGTTTGAAATTGGATAAAGTTATATTGTAAAACAGATTTAACAGATTTTGAGGGATGGAATCTAATTTGAGATTGGATAATTTTAAAATTAAAGGAATTTTTTAAAATTTATAAATTTAAAATATAAAATATATATGATACAATAACATTCATCGATTAAATATACTAGTCTCTTGAATTTATAGTGAATTGGGTTAAAAAAAATTAAGTGTTTGGGTGTTTTTGTGTTTAAGGTTCATGCAAAATTGAGACATGGAAATGTGTGTTGTTTTTTGTTTTTTTTTTCAAGAAAACAGAGATTGTGACTATTTTGTTTGAATTGGTCCTCCAATACCATTTATGAATAGACAGACCACTGACTTGCTGGGAAGGTGATGATGATGTAGTAGAATTAGGATTATAAATAATTATAAATCAACTATTATAAATTATAAATAATTATAATTTATAAAAGTAATCAAATTAATAAATATAAATAAAAAATTTTAAAATTATTAAACAAATCTAATAAAATTTATATAATATATTAATTTATAAATATTAAAAGTGTTGAATCATGTTAAAATATGTCAAATAAATTATATTAGATCACGTCAAATCACACTAAATGGGATAAATTGTATCAAATTATATTAAATGAGTTGAGTTGTATTAAATCTTATTAAATTATTGTGTCGAGTCAAATTAACTCAATATAATTTAATATTAATTATGTCGTATCATGTTTACTTATATAATAAAAAGGGTCATGTTCATGTTTAGATTGATAACATAAATCATTAATCATGTCATATTCATGTCGATTCTAATTGTGTTCGTGTTATATTTGTGATATTGTGTGTAACACAACAATTTTTGACATATTGATCAAACCTTTGAAAATAAATAAGATCTAATTTAAGACCTTAATAAAAATAAATAAAATAAAAAAGACAATTTAAAGTTCAAGATAAAATAAATCAAAACATAATTTTATTGAAGAGAAAATTATCAAAATTGAATAAAATTTAAAATTTTAAACATAATAAAAATATAAGGGGTATTTATAGAATTTAAAATCTTAATCAAAGTAGAACTTTAATTATAAAACCAATTCTATTATAAAATAAATTTTAGAGTTTTAAATGAATATGAAATTGATTCTAAATTATAAAATAGAAATAAGAGTTTTAACTAAAATAAAATTTTGAAAGTGGTAGTCTTTCTAGTGCTACCAATATCAAAATACCTTACACAAAATTGATAAATCTTGAACAAAATATTGCTTCTCAACATAACCATGGTTTAGAATTGATGAGACCTTTAATACTGATGTTACACGCGCACCGCGCTAATTTGTGCTATCATCAACGAGACCCATCAATTCGAATCACTATCTTATTTCCAAATTCAAACGTGAAACTATTATCTCACATTCACATCAAATGCTTGATAGACATCTATGTCCATCACTCAAAATAAAATTTATATCATAAAAATATTTGATAACAATAATATTAATAAGAAAAAAATAGATTAAATATTTTAAAAATTTCTAAGTTAAAGGGTTTTTTTTTATTTAAATTTAATTTATTATAAATTTAAAATATAAATATATAAATTTATATTTAAAATATAAAATATATAATAAAATTTATTTATTAAATATATAATCGCCGAAGACACAAGGTAATTATTTTGTTTGAATTGGTCCTCCAATAACATTTATGAATAGACAAGTTAACATTGACTTTGCTACAAAAGTTAGATGTTGACGATGACAATGGAGCAGAAGTAAAATTATAAAAAATTATAAATCAAATATTATAAATTCTAAATAATTATAATTTATATATTAATTAATAAAATTTAATTATTTTAATTATTAAATTAAAAATAATCAAATTAATAAATATAAACCAAAAATTTTCAAAATTATTAAGTAAATCAAATGAAATTAAATATCCTCTTATCAAAATAATTAAATTTTATCGTTTGAAAAGAGCAGATGCACTTGCACTGCAGTTGAGGTTAAAACCTGACCCACGTAGCAATCAAGACAAGTCCCCAAATGTCACCCCTGAGTACCCCACTATTAAATAGGGTGGAAATTTCAGACGCGTCACCAGTCGCACTACAAAGTAGGGTAGGAATTTTCGACATGGACCACGCGGCATGAAAATAAAAGATTTGAGTTTGATTTATTTGTATTTATAATAAAATTATATTAAATAGGCCCTGTCAACACGACATAGAAATGAAGGATTTCAGTTGAGTTTATTAATATTTATGTTAAAATTATATTAATTTATTTATAATATATTAATAATTATATAATATTATAGATTGATTAATTAATATAATTTAATATATTTATAATTATTTTATTATTCATATTACATGTTAATCTTAGATTTGTTAACCTGTTTTAACTAGTTAAACTGCTAAATTTATTTTGACTCGTTAATCCATTCTCATCCGTTAACTCACAATTATGTTAATAATATATAATAAATCAATAAATATAAAATTAATTATTTATATTAAAACTTTATTATAGTTAAATTTTATTTCTTTATTAAAATTTGTTTAATTTCTTAATTTATATAATAAGCTAAGAATTATATTGTTTTACAAATATTTATTTTTTAAAAAACTTTTTGTTAAAATATTAATTAGATAATGACTGAAGTATCAACCGTTTGTTTAAGAAAAATTTAAAATTGATCCTTATATTTTATTTAATATTATATTTTTTATTTTTAAATTTTAAAAAATTAATTATTTAATTTTTAAATTTTACATTATATTATATTTTAATTTTTAAATTTTAATTATTAAATTAAAAATAATTAAATTAATAAATATAAACTAAAATTTTCAAAATTATTAAGTAAATCAAATAAAATTAAATATCCTCTTATTAAAATAATTAAATTTTATCGTTTGAAAATAGCGGATGCACTTGCACTGCAATTGAGGTTAAAACTCAACCCACGTTGCAATAAAGACAAGTCCCCAGATACCCACCACTGAATACCCCACTACTAAATAGGGTGGAAATTTTAGACATATCATCGGTCCCACTACTAAATAGGGTGAAAATTTTAGATGTGACTCGTGAATGTAACATAAAAATAAGAGAGATTTATTCATATTCATGCTAAGATTATATTAATTTATTTATAATATAATATCACATTATAAATTAATTTATTAATTTAATTTAAAATATTTATGATACGCTTTATTATTTATGTTATATGTTAAATAAGTTTTAACTCATCAATTCACTTAATTGGTTTTGACCCACCAACTTATTTTCATTCATTAACTCATAATTATATTAATAGAATATAATAAATTAATAAATATAAACTTAATTATTTATTATATTAAAACTTTATTACAGTTAATTTTTATATTTTTATTAAAATTTGTTTAATTATATTAATTATTAAATTATAAGTAATCAAAAAATAAATATATATCAAAATTTTTAAAAATTATTAATTAAATAGAATAAAATTAAATATCCTCTCATTAGAATAATTAAACTTTATTGTTTGAATACAACGGATGCACGTACACTGTAAGTAAGGTTAAAACCTGACCTACATAAAGAAGGATTGCCCCATACTTGATTTGACATATTTTATCATTCATGTTAGTCAACTTGTAAATTACTAACTCATTTTGATTCATTAACACATAAATTATATTATTTAAACATGATAAATTAATAAATATAAACTTGATTATTTGTTATATTAGAGCTTGATTCTTATTTTCTTATTATAATTTATTAATTTATATACAAGTTAAAAATATATATTTTTTTTAAATCCTTTTAAAATATTATTATTAATTATTATTTTTTTAATTTTTTAAAAATATTAATATTAATTAGCTAAATATTGAAATATTACTAGTTTATTTAATGTTAGATGGTATATTTTTATATATTATTAAATTTATATAATATATTAATTTATAAATATTAAAAGTATTGAATCATGTTAAAACATGTCAAATAAGTTATATTAGATCATGTCAAATCATATTAAATGGGATAAATCGTGTCAAATTATATTAAATGGATTTAGTTGTATTAAATCTTGTTAAATTACTATGTCGAGTCAAATTAACTGAATATAATTTAATATTAATTATATCGTATCATGTTTACTTGTAAAACAAAAAGAATCATATTCATGTTTAGATTGATAACATAAATCATTAATGATGTTATATTCATGTCGATTCTAATTTTGTTCGTGTTATATTTGTGATATTGTGTGTAGCACAAAAATATTTTACATATTAATCAAACCTTTGAAAATAAATAAGATCTAATTCAAGACCTTAATAAAAATAAATAAAATAAAAAAAAACAATTTAAAGTTCAAGATAAAATAAATCAAAACATAATTTTATTGAAGAGAAAATTATCAAAATTGAATAAAATTTAAAATTTTAAACATAATAAAAATATAAGGGGTATTTATAGAATTTAAAATCTTATTCAAAGTAGAACTTAAAACCAATTCTATTATAAAATAAATTTTAGAGTTTTAAATGAATATGAAATTAATTCTAAATTATTAAATAGAAATAAGAGTTTTAACTAAAATAAAATTTTGAAAGTGGTAGTCTTTCACCTGCTACCAATATCAAAATACCTTATACAAAATTGATAAATCTTGAATAAAGTATTGCTTCTCAACATAACCATAGTTTAGAATTGATGAGACCTTTAATACTGATGTTACACACACATCGCGTTAATTTGTGCTATCATTAACGCCACCCATCAATTCAAATCGCTATCTTATTTTCAAATTCAAATTTGGAACCATTATCTCGCATTCACACCAAATACTTGATAGGCATCTGTGTCCGTCACTTAAAATAAAATTTATATCATAAAAATATTTGGTAATAATAATATTAATAAGAAAAAAATAGATTAAATATTTTCAAAATTTCTAAGTTAAAGAGTTTTTTTTTATTTAAATTTAATTTATTATAAATTTAAAATATAAATATATAAATTTATATTTAAAATATAAAATACAACTCAACTCAACTCAACTAAGCCTTTATCCCAAAAATTTGGGGTCGGCTATATAGATTCGCTTTTTCCACTCTGAACGATTTTGGGTTAAATCCTCAGAAATGTGTAATGCTTCTAAGTCATGTTGTACTACTCTCCTCCAAGTTAATTTAGGTCTACCCATTTTTTTCTTTCTATCCTCTAACCTAATGTGCTCTACTTGTCTAACTGGAGCCTCCGTATGTCTACGCTTCACATGACCAAACCACCTCAATCTCCCTTCTCTCAACTTATCTTCAATTGGCACCACTCCTACCTTTTCTCTGATACTCTCATTACGGACTTTATCTAGTCTAGTATGGCCACTCATCCACCTTAACATTCTCATCTCTGCAACTCTTATCTTAGATGCATACGACTCTTTCAAAGGCCCAACACCGACTACCATATAACATAGCTTGGTCGTATGGTCATGCGGTAAAATTTTCCTTTTAATTTATTGGGAATCTTACGATCACATAAAACTCCGTGGCACGTCCACTTCAACCATCGGCTTTAATCCTATGACTAACATCCTCCTCACATCCCCATCTACTTGAAGGATCGAGCCTAGATATTTAAAGTGATTACTTTGGGACAGTGCCACCCCATTCAAACTAACTCCTTCCCTATCACCAGTTTGGCCTTCACTGAACTTGCAATGCATGTATTCTGTCTTCGTTCTACTTAACTTAAAACCCTTTGACTCTAGAGTACTTCTCCAAAGTTCTAGCTTCCTATTGACTCCTTCTCGTGTCTCATCTATCAGAATAATATCATCCGCAAACATCATGCACCAAGGAATACTCTCTTGTATATGTTTCATCAGTTCATCTAAAACTAATGTAAAAAGGTAAGGGCTTATGGCTGATCCTTGGTGTAATCCAATTGAGATTGGAGAATCACTTGTGTCCCCTCCCACTGTGCGCACAATAGTAGTTGCTCCTTCATACATATCTTTCAACACTTGTATGTGAAGGAACGGAAGCGTGAAAAACACAAGATTATACCATTGAATTCAAAAATTTTCACCTAGGGTCACATGCACCATGCAAGATTTATTTTTATCTGTTTGATTTCAATGATAAACAACATATTAAAACTCTTTTAATATGTTTTTGGATCTGTATTTGCCATTTAAGATTTTAAAATTAATCAGATTAATTTTAGAACCCTAGATTAAATCAAGAACGATTACACTAACCTCTTGATGTGTCGCAATATGTCTGCGCTTTGAGATTCATCTTGAGGACACGGATGTTGTCCCTCTAGCTTGTCCACACCAAGAACACCTATGGCAGCCCTTGAATAGCTTCTAAAGCTTTTTCTATTAATTAGAAAATCAAGTTCTGCATTTTAAGAGATTAGAGATGTAAACAGGACACTAGAAATAATTTCTAGTGTTCTTAATTCAAGAGATTGATGGCTAATCTCTTTGAATTGATGAGAGATGAAGAGAAATAGCTGGAGAGGCTCAAAGTGGCGTGACAATTGAGAGGAGAGGCTGCTGGTTATGTTTTCTTTTCATAACCACACTTAAATAGCTAGGTTAACACATTAAACCCTAGCCACATGTCACCTTTTGATTAGCTCTAGGTTTAAGTGACCCAATCACATTGTGCCAAGTGTCAAACCTATATTTAATCTTGATTTTAATCATCTTACACGATTAAAAAACATTTGGCAAGCTTATGTGTTATGCCACGTGTCACCATCTCATGGTGCCACGTGTCCTTTAATGAAATGACCAAAATGTCCTGTCTTAATTTTGAGTTCTTAACCCAAAATAATTATTTTCTTCTCTAATTAATTTATATCAAATATAAATTAATTAATTAATCTCTATTAATTAATTTCTCATCAATTAAATTCATATTTAAACACTTTAAATATAAATTTAATTTATACTACATCCAATAATCTAGATTTGGTTTCAAGTCATGCTAGGGACTTTGCAATTTAATTGCAAACCAAATCTATTTAATTAATCAATTAAACTCTTTAATTAATTAATTAAATCATATTTAAATAGGTGATAACTTGTGTATGTGTGTGACTTACTAGGCTCATCACTAATTGGCAATGAGACATGATATCAACTCTTAATATCATCAGAACTCTTTCTTACCATAAATGATTTCTCTAAATCATTTTATGAACCTCATAGACCATGGTTAACACCTAGCATAGCATGCCATGGCCACCCAATTAGTAATAAGATTTACCTTAAATGAACCTATAATCATATGTTACCATGCACTAGAATCTCTCTGTTACAAAATCCCAACTCAAGCTGGAGTCATGATTTATGTCAAACTCCATTTGCTATGAATATTATGTTCTCTTTTAATTCCAGTTCTTGATTAAAAGATTTTTCTCATCAGAAACTCTTTTCTGAATAAATCTATCTGTCCTGGCCAGGAACTTGAAACATCAAGAACAATTAAATGAACATAGGATTTTATCTCTATTTACTTAGAGGAACAGATTCCTTCTTGATCAACACCTACCTCCATATATAACTAGCAGGAGCCAACACATGCCCATATACCCATACATAGTACAAGTATGAAAGCGATCAAACTCAAACTACCTATATACAAGATAACTGTGCTATCTCAGATCTAAAGATTATATGCACTGATATGATTTATGACAAAACATTGACAAGAGTAAACTCCATGTGCTTGTCATAAGTGTCACTGGTTCGGCCTACTTATCATTTATAAGTGCCTATCAAGCTTGTTATATGGCATGAGACTCACCATTCCATCTTATTTATATCTCATATAAATAACTTGGGAACAAACATGAATACAATCTTTCTAGATAAGTCATGTCCTTATTATGAAGTATCCTCGATTGTGAACCTATTTATGATACTTTGTGCTAGAAATATTGTCACTCATATTCTTAACAACTTAAGAATAATATTTCTAACAAAATATCAATGGACCTTTTCTATTACACATAAATATATTATGTAAACAGAAAAGTGGAAATGCCTTTTATTATTAAAAATATGTACAAGATACATACTAAATGATATGCTCTAGGGAATACTACTAACAATCTCCCACTAGCACTAGAGCCATTCATTACAAAACCTTAGACCCATCTTCTCAAGATGTCAATCTAACTGTGTCTGTGACATAGGCTTAGTGAATGGATCAGCTGGATTTTCAGCTGATGCTATTTTCTGCATGGCTATATCGCCTTGCCCAACTATATCTCTGATAATGTGGTAGTGCCTTTCTAAGTGTTTGGATTTTGGTGAGACCTTAGTTCCTTAGCCTGTATGGCTGCTCCATTATTGTCACAGTGTAGTGGAACTGCTGACTCAATGGAAGGAACTACTGTAAGTTCTGTCACGAACTTCTTTATCCAAACAGCTTCCTTTGCAGCATCTGATGCAGCAATATACTCAGCCTCTGTAGTGGAATCTGCAGTCGTGCTCTGTTTGGAACTCTTCCAACTGACTGCACCTCCATTACAAATGAACACATATCCAAAGGTAGACTTTCTATCATCGATATCTGATTGGAAATCAGAATCAATATAACCATCCAATTGCAAGTCTCCACCTCCATAAATCAAGAATAAATCCTTAGTTCTTCTCAAGTACTTAAGAATATTCTTGACAGCTATCCAGTGTTCCAAACCTGGATTGGATTGATACCTGCTAGTCAAACTAACAGCATATGCGATATCCGGCCTAGTACACAACATTGCATACATTAAACTTCCAATAGCCGAAGCATATGGAATCCTGGCCATCTTATCTCTTTCTTCAGGTGTCTTTAGAGACATCTCTTTAGAAAGGTGGATACCATGTCTCACTGGTAACAATCCTCTCTTGGAATCAAGCATGTTAAACCTCTTTAATAGGGGTATGCAGTTTTCGGTTTAAACCGAAAAACCGAACCGAACCGATTAATTCGGTTCAATCGGTTCGGTTTTAAAATTTAATCGGTTCGGTTCGGTTTATAATTTTGATAATTTCGGTTAAATCGGTTCGGTTCGGTTATTTTCATAAAAAAATAAAAAAAACCGAACCGAACCGAAATTATTAATATATATAGGAAATCAAAAAAATCGAATCAAATTGAATCGAACCGAATCGAACCGAATCGAAATCAAAGGAAACCGAACCGAACCTAAAGATTTTTGAGTTTTGATTTCTAATTTTTTTTGTTTTTTTGTTTTTATTATTTAGATTTAATGTTAAAAATATGAAATTTTATAAATTTCGGTTTGATCGGTTTAAAACCGAACCGAACCGAAATTTATCAGTTCGATTCGGTTCGGTTTTTTCCTATCAATCGGTTCGGTTCGGTTTTTAAAATTTTTGATTTTTGATTTTCGGTTTTATCGGTTCGGTTCGGTTCAGAACCGAACCGACCATTTGCACACCCCTACTCTTTAACACCTTTTCCAAGTATAGACTTTGGGATAAACCAATTATTCTTTTCGCTCTATCTCTATAGATGCGAATCCCAAGAATATAGGTTGCCTCCCCTAAGTCTTTCATGGAGAATGTATTTGACAACCATACCTTTATAGTCGTCAACATACCTGTGTCATTACCCATCAGTAGTATGTCATCCACATATAAGACAAGGAAAGTGATAGCACTGTCACTAACCTTCTTATATACACATGGCTCATCTTCATTTTTGATAAAACCAAAGGATTTAATGGCTTCATCAAAACGGATGTTCCAACTCCTCGAAGCTTGTTTCAACCCATAAATGGATCGCTTTAGCTTGCATACCTTGGAACCATCTTAGGATTCAAATCCCCTAGGTTGTTCCATGAAAATGTTTTCTTCAATGTATCCATTGAGAAAAGCTGTTTTGACATCCATCTGCCAAATCTCATAGTATGCAGCTATTGCTAATAAAATCCTAATTGATTTAAGCATGGCAACAGGCGAGAAAGTCTCCTCATAGTCTATTCCTTGCCTTTGGGGAAACCCTTTCGCTACTAGCCTTGCCTTATAGGTCTCTACCTTTCCATCAGAACCAATTTTCTTCTTGAAAACCCATTTGTTCCCTGTAGGTACAATACCTTCAGGTGGGTCAACAAGATCCCAAACTTGATTCTTATACATGGAATCAATCTCGAATTTCATAGCATCAATCCATTTTGAAGAGTCTATATCTGATATAGCTTCTTCATAGGTAAGTGGATCATCTCCATGATCTACTTCTTCATGAGTAGACAACTCTTG
The DNA here is from genome assembly GCF_030052815.1 of Hevea brasiliensis. NCBI lineage: Eukaryota > Viridiplantae > Streptophyta > Magnoliopsida > Malpighiales > Euphorbiaceae > Hevea > Hevea brasiliensis. The sequence continues at coordinate 28,253,458 of NC_079493.1, forward strand.
TTCTTCTTCATGAAGAAAACCATATCTCACTGGTGGGTGAGATACCCTGGTTGTTCTACGAGGAACAGCTTTAGATGTTTCATCAATGGGTATAGGTTGACTAGATGGATCTATATCCATCTGATCTGTTGGTTGGTCAGAATTCTCCAATTCTAACTCTATTTGCCTTCCTTTGCCTCCTTCTTGAACAAACTGTTGTTCAAGAAATGTGGCATCTCTACTTATCACAACCTTTTGTGAAGTAGGCAAATAAAAATAATATCCAAAACTATCTTTTGGATATCCAACAAATCGACCTCTTTCTGATCTGTTCTCCAATTTATCAGTGTTCAGCTTTTTGATATAAGCTGGACAACCCCAAATCTTAACATGCTTAAGACTTGGTTTTCTTCCATGCCATATCTCATAAGGTGTGGAAGAAACTGATTTTGATGGAATCCTATTCGAATATATAAAGTGATTCTAATGCAAATCCCCAAAAGAGATTGGCATATCAAGATAGCTCATCATACTACGTACCATATCCAATAGGGTACGATTTCTCCTTTCAGATACACCATTCACCGTATGGCGTTCTGGAGGAGTCACCGAGAAACAATGCCATGCTCTCTCAAGTATTCATCAAATTCGATTACTCAAATATTTACCTCCACGATCGATCGAAGAGCTTTAATACTCTTTCTGTTTGATTTTCTACTTGATTTAAATTCTTTGAACTTTTCAAAGGATTCATGTTTGTATTTCATCAAATACAAATACCCAAACCTTGATTTATCATCGATAAAGGTAATAAAATAATGAAAGCCCTCTAGCCATTTCTTTAAGCGGACCACATACATCACTATGTATTAGTTCCAAAATATTTTCACTCTTAGCCCTTGTCCAACAAAGAGTGATCTAGTCATTTTGCCTTGAAGGCAAGATTCACAAGTTGGAGTAGGCTCGAGTCCAATAAGGATAGAATCCCCATTTTCTCCAATTTTGTAATCCTATCTTACGCAACATGACATAACCTTAAGTGCCAAATATATTTTGAACTTGAGTTGGTTTTCACCACGGCATTGCATTCATTTAGATTGCTATACTCGGCTGGAAACACTTTCTTCGGGCAATGGAAACACTTTCCTACCGGCAATGGAAACACTTTCTGTTGGTAGTGGAAACACTTTCCTTGCCTTCATCTTTAGTCTTCTCTCTGTTTAGCTATTTACTTAGAAGGACCAGGAATATGAGGAGTCTTTTTCTTATAGCCCTTCATCTAGTTGGACTTTCCAGAGAAGAAGATGCAATCAAAGCTACCTCTTTTCCTTTATTATGCATCATATTCTTTTGGGCAATAACCAAGATGTTGAGTAATTCGGCTAAGGTGCATTCCTGTTTAGTCATATGGAAATTTGTCACAAAATTCCCAAAAGACTCAGGAAGGGACTGAAGGATCAAATCCGTTTGTAGTTGGAAATCCAGGTTGAAGTCAAGATGTTCCAACTGCTCAATCAGCCGAATCATCTTGTGGACATGATCCCCAAGATTATGTCCCTCAGACATCCTCATACTGAATAGCTTTCTAGATATCTCATACATAGAATTCATTCTGTTCTCACCATATAACTCTTTTAGGTGATTGAGGATCTCACTCGCACTGAGCATGTTCTCATTGTGCTTCTGTAACTCATTACTCATAGAAGCAAGCATGTAACACTTAGCTCTCATATCATGCTCCTTCCACTTGTACATAGTTTCATGTTCCTCTTGTGTGGCCTCTGGAGGTAAGGGAACATGAACTTTTGAATCTAGAACATATCCTATATGTTCAAGGTTCAGACAAGTTTCAAATTTCTTAGCCAATCGCATGATTAGGTCTGTCAACCCGTTGTGATCAAGTATGCTTGCAAGGATATTGGATGGTGGTGGTTGTTTTGTGCTCATTTTTATCGAAAATTAATCGCAGAAAATAACCAGATTAATTAGTAAATGTATCAAGTAATTAACCAAAATGATTATGGTCTTTTAATCAAATTGGTCCTCCCACTAACTTAGCGAATCTTACACTTCCAAAGTAGAAAACGGAAATCCTAGTTGGATGGATTTCTAGTGGTGATTGAATTCTTATAATTCTATTGATCATCCTCAGTACATCCATTATTGGAATTACAATAAATTATAAGTGAGCAACTCCTTGCCCATCACATCTCATGTGAGGTTCAATCCTTTACCTAGCCCCTAATGCTCAAAATCTGTACATCCATTATTGACTTATCTTGCATTAGTTAAGTTGATCCCATTGAGCGATAATTATGCAAATAATTTTAATGTCCTCAGGTACATCCAATATTGGCCACCAAACCATTTACATATTTACAACATCTCATGCTTAACAATTATTCTTAAGAAAATCTCTTAAATTAATTGCATCTCATGCAACTATTTAAAATTTCTTAAAATAATTGCCCCAATGGAGGGCTTATGTTATAATTACTTTAATTATAGCATTTCCAACTTAATCATTTGTTTGGAAGATTTTATAGCCATCCTAATTACTATTAAGGTCTCACTTTGCACATTATCCATTTAGCATGCATATATCATATAATTGCATACATTCCCATACATCTCATGCATTCATGGATAAGCAAAAAATATGGTATGATCATGGACTTTATAAGGGATTCAATTGAGCCACCAAGAATTGAATCAGTGCTTTCCTAGGTGCATTTCATTCATTCATTTTACAAGAGTTGCTGAAGGAGTACATAATCAACACTTGATATTGAATTCCTCCCACTTGTCCCACCAATGCTCTTGACCTCCTTGAACTTCTTGCAATCCAATATTACATAGTAATCCTTGGCATACCAAGGCGAATTTACAAGAACTTAAATAAATGAAATTACAACCCAAAAATATTACAAACTTAATAATACATGCCCAAAATAAATTAAAATAAATTAATTAATTTACAATCCCAAAGAAACATAAAAGAAATAAATCCAATCATATTGGTCTTTTATAGTCCATGATCATCCATCATGCATATCACTATTTAACAATTAAATAAAACATACATACTTAAATTAAATTGAATATCTCATATTCAACTTAAAAATTTAGATTTGAATATGATTCAAATAAATTTAAAAATTCAGATTTGAATCTCATTCAAACAAATTTAAAAATTCAGATTTGAATCACATTCAAACAACTTCAAAAATTCAGATTTAAATCACATTTAAACATTTTTAAAAAATCAGATTTGAATCATATTCAAATATTTTTTAAAAAATCAGATCTGAATTTTATTGAATCAATTTTAAAAAATCAGATTTAAATATGATTCAAACAACTTTAAAAATTCAGATTTGAATCACATTCAAACAACTTTTAAAATTCAGATTTGAATCACATTCAAACAATTTTTAAAATTCTGATTTGAATCATAATTTAATTGTGTGATTAAAACAACTAATTAAACACTTTAATTAGTCAAAGAATAGGCCTTAGATCATACAACAATTGCAGAATTAAAAGCCAAACCTTGAACCACCCAAGGAACCATTGTTGCCGCCACCAATGGTGGCTTCACCATGTGTGACGCCACACCTCATGATCCAACCAGCAATGAATCTCTTGATCTCATGATCAAACACACAATTAAATTATATAATCAACAATCTAAATGGCAAATATAGTGGCTCACGATACCAATTGAAGGCAGGCGTGAAAAACACAAGATTATACCATTGAATTCAAAAATTTTCACCTAGGGTCACATGCCCCATGCAAGATTGATTTTTATCTATTTGATTTCAATGATAAACAACCTCTTAAAACTCTTTTAATATGTTTTGGATCTGTATTTGCCATTTATGATTTTAAAATTAATCAGATTATTTTTTGAACCATAGATTTAATCAAGAACGATTACACTAACCTCTTGATGTCTTTGCGCTTTGAGATTCGTCTTGAGGACACGGATGTTGTCCCTCTAGCTTGTCCACACCAAGAACACCTATGGCAGCCCTTGAATAGCTTCTAAAGCTTTTTCTATTAATTAGAAAATCAAGTTCTGCCTTTTAAGAGATTAGAGATGTAAACAGGACACTAGAAACAATTTCTAGTGTTCTTAATTCAAGAGATTGATGGCTAATCTCTTTGAATTGATGAGAGATGAAGAGAAATAGCTGGAGAGGCTCAAAGTGGCGTGACAATTGAGAGGAGAGGCTGCTGGTTATGTTTTCTTTTCACAACCACACTTAAATAGCTAGGTTAACACATTAAACCCTAGCCACATGTCACCTTTTGATTAGCTCTAGGTTTAAGTGACCCAATCACATTGTGCCAAGTGTCAAACCTATATTTAATCTTGATTTTAATCATCTTACACGATTAAAAAACATTTGGCAAGCTTATGTGTTATGCCACGTGTCACACTGTGAAATGACCAAAATGTCCCTGTGTCTTAATTTTGAGTTCTTAACCCAAAATAATTATTTTCTTCTTCTAATTAATTTATATCAAATATAAATTAATTAATTAATTAATCTCTATTAATTAATTTCTCATCAATTAAATTCATATTTAAACACTTTAAATATAAATTTAATTTATACTACACATCCAATAATCTAGATTTGGTTTCAAGTCATGCTAGGGACTTTGCAATTTAATTGCAAGCCAAATCTATTTAATTAATCAATTAAACTCTTTAATTAATTAATTAAATCATATTTAAATAGGTGATAACTTGTGTATGTGTGTGACTTACTAGGCTCATCACTAATTGGCAATGAGACATGATATCAACTCTTAATATCATCAGAATTCTTTCTTACCATAAATGATTTCTCTAAATCATTTTATGAACCTCATAGACCATGGTTAACACCTAGCATAGCATGCCATGGCCACCCAATTAGTAATAAGATTTACCTTAAATGAACCTATAATCATATGTTACCATGCACTAGAATCTCTCTGTTACAAAATCCCAACTCAAGCTGGAGTCATGGTTTATGTCAAACTCCATTTGCTATGAATATTATGTTCTCTTTTAATTCCAGTTCTTGATTAAAAGATTTTTCTCATCAGAAACTCTTTTCTGAATAAATCTATATGTCCTGGCCAGGAACTTGAAACATCAAGAACAATTAAATGAACATAGGATTTTATCTCTATTTACTTAGAGGAATAGATTCCTTCTTGATCAACACCTACCTCCATATATAACTAGCAGGAGCCAACACATGCCCATATACCCATACATAGTACAAGTATGAAAGCAGTATCAAACTCAAACTACCTATATACAAGATAACTGTGCTATCTCAGGCCTAAAGATTATATGCACTGATATGATTTATGACAAAACATTGACAAGAGTAAACTCCATGTGCTTGTCATAAGTGTCACTGGTTCGGCCTACTTATCATTTATAAGTGCCTATCAAGTTTGTTATATGGCATGAGACTCACCATTCCATCTTATTTATATCTCATATAAATAACTTGGGAACAAACATTAATACAATCTTTCTGGATAAGTCATGTCCTTATTATGAAGTATCCTCGATTGTGAACCTATTTATGATACTTTGTGCTAGAAATATTGTCACTCATATTCTTAACAACTTAAGAATAATATTTCTAACAAAATATCAATGGACCTTTTCTATTACACATAAATATATTATGTAAACGGAAAAGTGGAAATGCCTTTTATTAATAAAAATATGTACAAGATACATACTAAATGATATACTCTAGGGCATACTACTAACAGTATGTACCTAATAGATACCCTCTTTTGTTCTAACACATTCCATAAGATCTCTCTTGGAACACTATCATAAGCCTTCTCCAAATCAATAAAAACCATGTGTAGATCTTTCTTCACATCTCTATATTTCTCCATCAAGCTTCTAATGAGAAAGATCGCTTCCATAGTTGAACGAAAGGTCAAGAAAACAAATTGATTGAGAGAGATAGAAGTATCATGACGTAGTCGATGCTCCACAACTCTCTCCCACAACTTCATAGTATGGCTCATGAGTTTAATTCCCCTATAGTTTGAGCAACTCTGTATGTCTCCCTTATTTTTAAAAATAGGTACTAAAATACTCTTCCTCCATTCATCAGACATTTTTTTTGAGTTTAGAATCTTATTAAATAATTTAGTTAACCATGCCACTCCCATATCTCCCAAATACTTCCACACTTCAATTGGTATTTCATCGGGTCCACAGGCTTTACCCACTTTCATTCTCTTAAGTGCTTCCTTTACTTCTAAAGATCGAATCCTTCTAGTATAATTTACATTCTTTCATTGTTCTATAATCTATATTCACGCTATTACCATTTTGACTATTATTAAAGAGATCATTAAAATAATTTCTCCATCTTTCTTTAATGTCCTCATCTTTCACCAACACTTTTCCTTCTTTATCCTTAATGCACCTAACTTGATTGAGATCTTGACATTTTCTTTCTCTCATACTTGCTAATCTATAAATATCTTTTTCCCCTCTTCAGTTCCAAGTTTCTCATATAACTTTTCAAAGGCCTGTGCTATTGCTTGACTAACTGCATTTTTTACCTCTTTCTTTGCTATCTTGTACTGTCCATATGCCTCATTATTATCACATTTAGGTAATTTCTTATACCATTCCCTTTTTCTCTTCACTATCTTTAGTATTTCCTCATTCCACCACCATCTCTCTTTTGAGAATGGTCTATGTCCTTTAGACTCTTCAAGTACTTTTCTAGCTACTTCTCTAATCTTTGAAACCATCTGTATCCACATATCATTGGCCTCCAGATCTAACTTCCATGCTTCAGACTCGAGAAGCCCATTTTTGAACTTCACTTGCTTTACTCCTTTGAACTCCCACCACTTTGTTCGAGCTACACTATTTCTTCTAACCTTACTTGAATTGTTCCTAAACTTGACATCCAAGACCACCAACCTATGTTGACTTGTTAAAGCCTCTCCTGGAATGACCTTGCAATCCTTGCATAGAGCTCTATTTGTCTTCCTGGTTAAGAGGAAGTCGATTTGGCTTCTATGTTGCCCACTTTTGAAAGTAACTAAATGTGACTCTCTTTTTATAAAGTAGGTATTTGCTAGTATTAGGTCGTATGCCATAGCAAAATTCAGGATATTTTTTCCCTCCTCATTTCGACTGCCAAAACCAAAACCTCCATGAACATTCTCATAACCTTGCCTATCACTTCCTACATGTCCATTCAAATCTCCACCAATGAAAACATTCTCTTCATTCGGTATGCTTTGCATTAAATCATCCATATCTTCCCAAAACCTTTGTTTACTCTCACCATATAGTCATATTTGTGGGGCATAAGCAATAAATATATTTATTTTTTCTACTTCTAGTACTAGCTTTACCAGATAATTCTATCTCCTACTCTTTTCACCTACTCTCTGCATCTTTCAATGTTCGTTTATGATTATACCCACTCAGTTCTTATTTCTCTCCTTTCAGGTAAACCACGGTTTGTACCTGAATTACCCACTTCCTTACTTTTCTCCCCTACCCATTTAGTCTCCGAATGCAAGCAATATTCACCCTTCTCCTTTCCAAGGTATCCACAAGCTCCATTAATTTTCTGTAAGTGATCCAACATTCCAAGTACCAACCCCGATCCTCCTCCTATCCTGCTCCTTCCTAATTGGTCTCCTTCATGATATCTTCTATTGTTTTCTATATCTATCTTGTGTTCTGCTCCACTATTTGTTCTACTATCCATCCTATGGACTAACTTCTTTACCCACACCGTCCATGATGTGGGAACCCTTGCTCACTTAACACCACACCGCACAGCATGGCGCGTCGCTTTCGGTGAACGCCCTACACCCTTGCATATTTATCACTACACCCGGACTCCGATGTAGCGCGTCGTTAGTAGAGGACGCCCCAACGTTTATATCATTTGAATCCATATCATAGGGTGTGACGAAATTTTTACGCTGGTTGTCACCTACCGCAACCCTCCTCCTTTACCCGGGCTTGGGACCGGCTAAGCGCAAACTACTTAGGCGGAGTTATTTAAAATATAAAATATATAATAAAATTTATTTATTAAATATATAATCACCGAATACACAAGGTAATTATTTTGTTTGAATTGGTCCTCCAATAACATTTATGAATAGACAAGTTAACATTGACTTGCTACAAAAATTAGATGTTGATGATGACAATGGAGCAGAAGTAAAATTATAAAAAATTATAAATCAAATATTATAAATTCTAAATAATTATAATTTATATATTAATTAATAAAATTTAATTATTTTAATTATTAAATTAAAAGTAATCAAATTAATAAATATAAACCAAAAAATTTTCAAAATTATTAAGTAAATCAAATGAAATTAAATATCCTCTTATTAAAATAATTAAATTTTATCGTTTGAAAATAACAGATGCACTTGCACTGCAGTTGAGGTTAAAACCTGACCCACGTAGCAATCAAGACAAGTCCCCAAATGTCACCCCTGAGTACCCCACTATTAAATAGGGTGGAAATTTCAGACGCGTCACCAGTCGCACTACAAAGTAGGGTAGAAAATTTCGACATGGACCACGCGGCATGAAAATAAAAGATTTGAGTTTGATTTATTTGTATTTATATCAAAATTATATTAATTTATTTAATAATTATGTTATATTATAAGTTGACTAGTTAATTTATTTTTATATATTATAATACATTTTATCTAACGTATTTTAACTCATCAATTTATTAAATTCATTTTGCCTTATCAACCTCTTCTCATCCGTTGACTCACAATTATATTAATAGAATATGATAAATTAGTAAATATAAATTTAATTATTTATTATATTAAAACTTTGTTATAGTTAATTTTTATTTTTTTATTAAAATTTATTTAATTTCTTAATTTATATAGTAAGTTAAGAATTATATTATTTTACAAGTATTTATTTTTTAAAAATATTTTCTTAAAATATTAATTAGATAATTACTGACGTATCACCTATTTATTTAAGAGGAATTTAAATTTAATCCCTGAATTTTATTTTATATTATACTTTTATCCTTAAATTTTAAGAAACGAATTATTTATCCACACACTAAATAATCTCTCAACAAAATAAAGTTTAAAATACCTTAATAAAAATGATAATAATACTCTTTTTAACAAATTAAGTGTATCCTGGAATTTTAACACACTTCAAAATGCAAATAAAATTGAGCCAAACCAACCCAAATAGTTCAATTAGGAGGAACATGCGATTATATGACATCAGAAGTTTCAATAGACTGGAATGAAGGATGAACAAGTTCCCAATACCAATTTCACCAAGCCCATTCAGTCAAAATATACAGCATCTGATTCATCTCACATTATGAAATAAATAGCTCTTCTAACAATACAAAAATTTATTGAACAGAGACCTACTAAGGATGGCAAAGCTTCAATTTTCAGACTGTCCAAAATACCTGCCAGAAATTGTGGCAAGAATATTCAGCATTACAACCTCATCATCAAGTTCAGACTTTGCAGCTCGCAAGCTAGCACACTTACGGAGGAGGCTTCGAAGAGCAGCACTAGTGTCAGCGTCTAATGGAGTATCAACTGCTGCGCATAAAGCAAAGAGCCATACACAATCATTTTTTGACAGCATGCTCATGGTTTCTACCGAGTTTATGCGTTTCCTCAGCACTGATGCTCGTGCTACAGAATCCATTGCTAAAATTGCAGACAATGTAGGGCAGTTGCATGAAGAATCGCTGATAGAACTTTTAGGAGAGTTGTCCTGAGAATATGCTAATATTTTACTGTCTTCAGCATTTCCTACAGATAACGGGTCAACTGCGTTACTGAGGCAGGAAACATCAAGCACCTTATTGGAATGGACTTCATCTGTTCTGAGGTTATTAAACTTTTCAAGAATAACACTTTCAGCAAGCTGAGGGGAGGAAGTGTTCTGCTCATTAACAATAACCATGGATTGCAGTTTACATGAACTTTCAGACCTGGAAGCTTCATTGCAGGACAAAAACTGAGATAACGTGAAAACACAGAAGAAAATTAAGTTAATTCTAATAATATGAAATTATACAGCAAAGAAGCACTGTTCCATCATTTCAATCAAACAAACCAATTGAAAATTCAAGCCAATTGAATATAAGGTAAAATTAGGGTCAGAACCATACCATCCGTAACTCTGAAAAATCAGCAAGAAATGCATCCTCCCATTGCTTCAACGGCTTTAAATTTTCTGGGCACTTTGCAATCTCAGGAATCTGAGGCATATAAACACTTTGTTCTTTACTAACTTTACTCCTATCAAGCTTGGCCACTTTAACTTTTGGAATATTCGCAGCTTCCCACCTAAACATAGGAAGCAAGAAAATCAGCTTGATGCCAAATGCCAAATTACACTTAAGCTTCTGCTAATATTCCTTTAGATAGTCCTAAAGCTAATGCAAAATGCACGTAAATCTCAAACTTCAAAATAGTAGAGTTAAACAACTGATTGTTGCCTTATGTTTAATTTTGATATTTTAACAAGAGATAACAAGCAAAAAGATACAGATACTTCACAATCCTAGCTCTACAATATTTTCCATTGCATTTCAATTGAAGTTCCAAAAAATGGACCTGTTTCCATAACATCCATGATTTATATATATTCAATATGTCTGAACACATGGTTTGATTTAAAACAGTGTTCAAAATAAAAACTAAACTAACCATAGCAGCAGGTTCAGTTCAGTTACTCAACATATTGAGGGTTATAAATTATAATGCAATGAGTAAAATAAACCCAACTTTAATCCCAACTAATTGAGTTCAGATGTATGCACTCAAGAATGATGATGCCACAACAGATAAAACTCTTTGCATGGTTAAAACTCACACTGTCACCTCCTTTAAATCTCCAATTATGCAAGTCATAATGCCAAATGAAGTCACCTTCCATTCTTTTCTTTTATTCTCATACAAGTTTTGTTCCATTGAATAAAGATCTCCATCTTATAATTAGGTCATCAAGTACATGGATGCCGTCCAGAAAAAGAAAAGCACATCTCTGCTCACATATTTCAACCTTAACTAGATAAGCGATACTTACCTAAACATACCAAAAAACCTGGTGATATTTGTTAAAACCCAATAATGCGTCAATCAATCTTCTAATTTCATATAAGAGGCTTAAAATTTGCTTATGTTGTGTTTGGATGCAAAAGACTTGAAATAAGAGATTTTGATTTGATTTTAGTTTAAACTATGTGAATAAAGGTTCTCATTGTTTACATATATTTATGAATAAATATTTGATTTATAAATGTAGTTAAGAAATCATTTGAAGTGAATTTGAAATAATCCATTCTAATAAGATATTTCAAATCCCCACTTAAATAAGATTTTTTTTTTCTTTATGAACTTAATCAATAGAGAAAGGGGGAAGTAGTATCAAAAGAACTACATTTTTTTAGATATTGATTGAGAATTGGTTTCAAACAAAGCTGATTGGTGAAAAAGATCCATATAGCCGATCCCAACTAGTTTGGGATTAAGGCTCTGTTTTTATTGTTGTTTTGTGTTTATGAACTTGATCTAAATTAATGACTACTCAATTGGAGAAAACTTTGTATTATCAAATTCAAATCTGACATTTAAAATTTTTTGACCTTTAATAAGTTCTATGGACACATAAAGGTGTATAGATTGTGACTAATGGGTTTTTTTTTCCAATTTAAGGGTTTTAGGGTGAATAAGAAAGCATAAATTATTGTATCATTTGCATCCAGTGAGAAAATTTTCATGTAACATCATTTATGATTGACTTGATGATGGGATAAAATAAGTGTTTTTGGCTTCATGATGATTTTCTGTGAATGGTTTGTTTAGATGGACTCATTTAATTGATATTCAACAAAGATTTACAAAGTCCTTCCATTATAGTATAGGCTTTTGTTTGTTAGTTTGTTTCGTCTAGGCAGATTTTTTTCCTCCTATTATCATCTGCTTTAATTTTCTTAATTGACCAATTTCTTTTTCATCAGAAGAATATATCATTGAGTCTTTTCTTCCCTCCATTGTTTAACCACTTCACACCATTACAAGTTATGCATCTACCACCAAAGGTGAATTAAGAAGTTGTAAACCGAAAAGTCAAGTAGTGTGGCTGAAAGTATTGCTCACATTGTTAGATATGGGAAACGTCTTAATGTTGAGGACACTTGCAACTGCAACATGAAACTAGTCATGAATTACAAAAAGTAATCTACATCATGAGATTTTGTATTAACTGCAGTTCTGCTCCAGCAACAACTACAGCAAGAATAAACAAATAACATCTCCAAACAAGCACAATCAAAAATAAGAAACTGATAAATGTACAAGGAAAAATATTGAGCCTTGATTATACAGAACAATGTTCCCATGTCAGATACTTTTTCAGACACCAAAATCACTAGGAAACTTCAAAAAACTTTCCCTTTATTTTATTTTATTTTCCAAATTTGGGAAATTTCAAGGAAACTTTTAGAAAACTAGACAGGTTAATTTACAATTCACTTTTAAAAATTTATGTTCTTAAGGGAAAAAGGATTGAGAAATAGAATAAAAAGAAACCAAAATTTTTATTTTGACAATTTACACAAAGGTGAAACTAGAACTCTCCTTATTGAAGAATAACACAAGATATTAAATTTATTAAGGCTAAGTGCAATACGAAATTTTGTTGAAGATTTGGGATTATATTAAGATTATTGCAGTGTAAAATTGAAGTAACTATAAACAAAAAAAAATATATTTTTTTAATACGATGTTTCCCAGCATTTCCTGTATTACATTTTCAGAAAATGTCATATCAATATATCATGTTGTGTCACTTCTTTTTTCCAGGTTTGTGGTACTTAACCTGCAATACTGATATACTTACTATGACAAGGAATAGCAATTCAAGTTGATAGGTTGTATTCGTTAGTGTACTGTCAATACACAACACGAATAATATTAGGTCGATACAAACACGACATGATTAATTTGATCATAAACACAACCCTTTTAATATATGGCTTACATGACACAACACACACAACATGATTAGTATTAAATTGTGCCGGGTTAATTTGACATGACTCAACCCATTTAGCACGCTTTGACACGACTCAACATAACTCATTTGACATATTTGACACATCTAACAACTTTAATCATTATAAAACATCTAACATGAAATTTAAACATTAATTTTAACAATGTATATATTTAATAATATATAAAAATATGGAATCTAATATCAAACAAGCAAGCGATATTTCACACGCGCGCGCGTGTGCGCACACACTAATATATAAAAATATGGAATCTAATATCAAACAAGCAAGTGATATTTCACACACACACGCACGCGCACGCGCACAACACACACACACACACACACACAAAATTGTCAATTTGTTACATAAAATCACAACACACACACACACAATTTTCTATTTGTTACATAAAATCACAAACACTCACACACACACACACACACACACACACATAATTTTCAATTTGTTATATAAAATCACAACACACACACACACAATTTTCAATTTGTTACATAAAATCACAACACACACACATAATTTTCAATTTATTACATAAAATCACAACACACAAACATAATTTTCAATTTCTTACATAAAATCACCACACACACACTCTGAAAATTTGTTACATAAAATCACACACGCACACACACAAAATCACAACAAACACACATAATTTTCAATTTGTTACATAAAATTACAACACACACACACACATACACACACACACACACACACATAATTTTCAATTTGTTACATAAAATTACAACACACACACAAACACACACACACACACACATAATTTTCAATTTGTTACATAAAATCACCACACACATACACACACACACACACACACACACACACTCTGAAATCACAACACACACACATAATTTTCAATTTGTTACATAAAATCACAACACACACACACACACACATAAATTTTAATTTATTACATAAAATCACAACACACACACATAATTTTCACACACAAAATCACAACACACACATAATTTTCAATTTGTTACATAAAATCACAACACACACACATAATTTTCACACACAAAATCACAACACACACATAATTTTCACACACAAAATCACAACACACACATAATTTTCAATTTGTTACATAAAATCACAACACACACACACACACACACACACACACACACACATAATTTTTAATTTGTTACATAAAATCACAACACACACACATAATTTTCAATTTGTTACATAAAATCATAACACATACACACACACACACACACATAATTTTCAATTACACACACACACACACACATAATTTTCAATTTGTTACATAAAATCACAAACTAAATGAGTCTTGATAAAGGAAATTAACAAATAAAATATAAAATACAAACCAACTAAAATAAAGTAACAAATCCCCAATATAATACGTAATTAATAACCAAATGCTTGTCTAGCAAAATAAAGAATCAAAATAGGTCATCACAAGTCAAATCGGGCTAGCAAGTCACGAGTCTACTTGTGACATGAATGATAAAGCGAGTCATAAACGTATCAAAACAGGTTAGCAGATCAACTCAAGACAAAACATGATTATTGGCATATCATAAGCGGGTTGACATCATTTTAACACAAACATGAATAAGCCCAATCCTAACCTTTTATTTTTTAGTCATGTCTAAAATCAAAACCTCTAACCATGACCTTATCTGTCACCTCTTCTGATCACAAGTTTCATGATGTACTTGGAGTTCCTTCAACTTCCAATTTATATCACTTCTAACACTATTCTAAACCTGATGCACACATTGAACCTCATAATTTGGGTTAAGTGAATCAAACACAAATTGATTTTCTCAAACCCATATATTTGGAAGAATAAAGGGTTAGCGTTTGGTAAATTGAAATTGGTGCAGCTTGCCAATTCATCTATGCAGAAAGACTCCACTTTAAGTGCTCCACTTACAATAACTAAAATATCCCCAACTATTTTTTTTTTTTTTTTTTCATTGTATCAAGGACAATATAGAGACTAGAAGTATTGATTTGCAAAATTCTCAATCTAAATATTGAGGATGATTGATTTTCACAAGTGCTCTAGCCCTATCTTACGCAAATAAATTTTTTTTAGGTTATTGGATGTCATAAGATTTTCCTTTTTCATTGTCTAGAACATCAAAATTCATTTGGCAGGAAACTTCCAATCTTTTCCAAGGAAATTATCATCATTAGTTGAAAGAAACAATGCAGAGTTAATTCTTGTCATTCTAAGAGGGATGTTAAATGCACAATAACAATGAGCTCTAAGATCTTTCAGGAGCATTCTCATGGTACAAAAATCTTTTGTGCCCTGAAAAGTCACACAGATGCCACACTAACCTCATCGAGTTCCAAAATTGTAAGTGTATTGATTTGAGAATCAACAAATGCTCAAAATTTACTAGCACATATTTAAACTATACAATTATACTTTTGTATGGTAAGAAAAAATGCATTGGCTAAAGAATTTGACCAAGCTTTCCAAACCTATTCACAATATGGTAATTCTACTTAGGCCTGGCCATGGGCCAGTTCCAGTTTGGAACCAGATCTGAATTGGCAGTTCCGGTTCACTGGGGTATGAACCTGAACTGGCCCCGAAGGTCCTGATTCAGATTCAAGTTCCGGTTTGGTCCGATTCAATCCGGTTTTAATTAAACCCAACGATACATTTTTTTCAAACTTTTTTATTATTTTAAATTAAAAAAAATCCGGTTTTGGCCTGAACTGAGTTGGCTGGTTCAATCACGGTTCAAGTCAACCATGGTTTTGACTGATTCCAATCTGGTTTAAATCAGTCCAGTTCCAGTTCGAGCATTGCCCCTGGCCAGGTCTAATTCTACTCATAGCTTATTCGGTCCTGCATATTATTTTCTTCCAAAAAATTTGTAACTTGCAGACACCAAAACAAAAGGCAAAGTAACACTTCAATAGTCCCCATAATTTAGAAATGGCTCCAGCATACTATTTTACAAGAATGACAAAACATCACTAGCTACAAATAGCTTCAGTCTTGAACTCATAAAATGGAAAAGATTAGCTTAAGAGGCAGCTTAAATAACCCCAATGGTATCAATAGGAAGCATTATTAATTGGTAAGTAACAAGCAAGGATACAGAATGGTACCTGACACGCCTAAGAAATTCCAAACCATCTTCTGGAGGTCCAGAATCAAAATCTGGCTCTCCTTCTACAAGAAAAGCAGGTCTCTGGATGCTAGCATAATCTTTGTCACTGTCCTCTTCTTCACTGCATCCTTCTTCCAAAAAAGTGCTGGCATCTTCACCCCCAATACTCTCACAAGAAGGATCCAAAAGATTCACATTTTCTACCTTACCAGCATCTGTGTTTTCTATTTCATTGTCACCATTCTCAGAAGACACGTCCCCTGAAATTAAGCACAAAAAGTAGAGTTCTTTTCACATGTCTAAAAATAAATGTATTTCAGCCAGAGGGCAGGGATAAACAAAGGTAGAGAGAGAGAGTGGCACATCACAGATGCAAGTACTAGTAAGCAAGTATAAGCATATCATTTCATTCATTTACAAAGCCCTAGCAGAAGCATCATTTCATTGGTCTTGAAATGCAAACAAGTGTCATGGACTGTGCAACAACAGATGTTCCCAAAAACTAAAACCTAGGTTTGTCAACAGAAAAACTTGCCATGTGCAAGAACCATATGAAGTAGCATGAACAAAGCATTACAACAATTATTTGCCTACATATACAGTTCAAGAGATATGTGCTCAATATGTTGCACATTACGACTTTGTAGATTGCTTTAGGTCATTCTTCAATGCACAAAAATACTCAAATGATTCCATCTTCCCCTTGCCGAAACCACACCTGTTCACAACAGAAAATTAACTAATCAAATGGATAAAATCAGAGCTGACTCCAGAAGGGAAGCAAATGACAAAAGAAAGCATTCAGAAATGTCAATGGCCTTTTGCATCTTTATGGGGGAAAATTACCAGGTTTTTATTCTCAAGGAAAAGAATTAGAACAAAGATAAGGGCAAAGGAAGGAAAAGGTAATCAAATTACAGTAAGGAGGAAAACAGATTAGACAAGACATATTCAGAGGAAAAGAAAAGGGTAAGAAGTGGGAAACCAAAGACAAAAATCAAAACACAAGCATCAAGAGTTAAAGTTATGAGATTCTTACGAGGTGCAGCAAAAAGAAAGGGGGACAAAAAATGAGGAAGATAAAGAGAACATTAAAGGGGCAACAGACAACCTTTTTGAAACCTAAACAAGGAAAAAAAGGTTATGGACCTCGATTATTATATGCAGGAGATTCCAATATGTAATCTGCCTTTGACATTGGTTAAAAATTTCAACCCAATGCATATATTTTCACTGCAGCAGATCTCTGCACAAAAGAAAAAGATAGGACATCTCATGGTGGTTGCAGCAAAAACAATATCCACAGTAGCAAAAATCAGCACTACAAAAATCCATAACCTTGACTTTTGTTATCCCCAGAACAACCCCTTTCATGGCTTTTTTTGGCTTTATAGTTATACTACCCCTAAATGCCAATTTTCTAGTCATCCTACAGCACCTAACATTATCTCAAAGGTGCAGCTGATTCACAAGGCAAGTTTTGATAAGGGAAAACATTTGAATGGAAAACAAAGTACATAGGTTAAATAATACCATAGAAATTCATAGCTGTAAATATAACCCTGTTTATGTTAAAAACTTATTAAAACCTAACTAAACCTATAATAAACTTATTTATAGCACTCTCTCTCTCTCTCTCTCTCTCAAAATTTAGCAGCCACACTGACAGATATGTTTCAGTATCAAAGTAGAATTATTGATTTGAACAATCAAAACAGAATGACAAGAGAAAACAAGTTCACAGCATGTCTTCCTCAAACACTAAAAAATGAGGACCCAAACAAAAATAAGAACAAAATCCAAGGTTTAGTAAAAACAAACTAAATAAAAGCCAAACTTTTTAGGAATTTCAAAGGTCTCTTGCCTAAGCATCAGAACATCAATTATCTGAACACAGATGTACTACCTGCTTATCACATCAGCTCAGGTCATAACACATAAGTATCAGGCTCAAATTGAATTTCCTACAGGACTAAACAATTGTCCAACTGTTTGTTCCTCTTTTTTTTAGCATGTACGCAATTTCTGTTTCATAATTACTCTTCCTCGGGACAAAAATTCTATCTTAGCAAAAGTTCTATTTTCTTTTTTGATTGTAAGACATTGAGGTTTAAACTAAATACGCAGCAGAAAAGTACAGCAAATGATTTATGTTTATTTACAACAACACACGGTACACACCATAGTTTATCATTTCAATGAGTTTTTATTTTGATTTTGAAACCGAAAATTCAAGTATACGAGTTCTAATAACATCACAAAGACATGCTCTATACAAAAGACTGTAGAAAGTAACACACAAGAATTGAAATCGTTAAAAGAACAACCAGTAAAATCAAGATGAGGCAAAATGACTTATATATATATATATATATACTCACTGAGAATTCCAGGGGCATCTTCCTTCGTTACAAAGTGCTGTCGAGGATCAAAGTTCATGTGAATGTTCTTCTGTTGCCTTGAGCCTGCCAAGTCATTATACTCCTTTACAACAGCGTCTCCAAGCCCAGTGCATATAACTCTCCACAACTTTCTCTGCTCTACAATGTTCACAAACCGCAGGGTCTCCATCTCCTCCCTCGAGTATTTTCTTATTTGACATCCATTCTTTTGACCACTATTTTGAGCTTCACCAGCTTGGCTTATTTTACTTGCAGCTTTGTCAAAGTCGGTCATTTTCTTTTGTTCGTCACCAACCTCCAGAACCTTTTTCACATCCTTTCCCTTTCTTCGTGGTCGTTTTGCCTTCTTTCCACCAGCTTCTTGTTTCTCATTCTTCTTTCCATTCCCCCCAGAAATCTTTACACAAATATTACCAGTTTTGGGAAGTGGAACCGTTTCAATCAGTGCTGTATCGTCAGTTACTTCAACCTTCAGAGAAGGGCTAACAGACTCATCAATTCCTTTGAGACCCCCCAAGATTCCTGTAGTAGTGTTGAAAGCCGGAACATTTTCGACATGGATTTTGTCTTTAATGATCGAACCAGCATCGAGTTTTGCCAATAATTGCTTCTTTTTGGCTTCCAACAAAGTCTCTGCTTCCGTTTTTTCTTTCGAGAAAAACTCCTCTTTCACTTCAAAGATAGAACCCATTTCAACTTCAATTCCGTTGTACTCTCCTGAGTCTGAGACTCCATGCTTATCAAATACTTCAGCTCCAAAGAAACCCACTTCACTTTTTGCAGAAGCCATGACATCGTTGACAGTCCCTTCAATCTCCCCTTGACTTTTTCCAACACCAGAGACAGAACCCACCACACAATTCTTAGTTACTTGAACCTGCGCACCTAAATTCTCAACCTTTCCTGTAAAAGCTTCAGTGCCCCCTTCACATCCAAAAGACCAAGAAACCAAATCACAAGGAATTATCTTCTCTTCACCAACACAACCTAACATTCCTTGATTCTCTTCAGTACTACCGCCAAGATGTTCAGTGAAAGAGCACTTAACCTTCTTAGGAGAACCGGAACTGGGAATGTCTCGCATGATTTCAAGGTCTTCTTGCGGGGATGAAGCAATCAAAGATGACTCTTTTGAATCCTGTTTCTCTTGCGTAGAGATAGAAGTGGAGGGTTCTTCTTGTTGCCGAAGGAGAGTTTCTTCTATCTCCGTGATTCTCCTCTTGGACGGAACGCATGCATCAGAGTCCACGTCGTCAGCCATCAGAGAGAGAGAGAGAGAGAGAGAGAGAGAGAGAGAGAGAGAGAAGAATCGCTTTGATCCCTGAGATTTGGGAGGACAGTGAGAATAGAAACGAGAGAGAGAAAATGAACAGAGTTGGGGTTTAACATAGAGGGTTTTGCAAGGGCGAATTTTCGCGTTGCTTAATTAGAAATTTTTTAGCGAAATTAGAGAGAAATTAAAAAAAAAAAAATTGATCTTTAAATTTCCTTGGACATGAAACAGGAGAGAAATAGAAATAACCTAAAATATTTTTCTTTTCATGGTGGAGAATGGTGAAAAATTTAGAGAAATTATTATTAAAATATTTTTTATAATATAAATAAAAAAATATAATAAGTATTTTCCTTATATTTTTTTGAGGAGAAATTATATTTTTATTATTTTAATAATTTATTTAAATAATATAAAATAAATTAATTTTTTTCTTTAATTTTTCTACGTTTCCCTTGCCAAGTTAACATCAAATAAAAGGGTAATTTCGCGAGTCATCCAATATGAAATGTTTTTGAAGCTATGCAATGTGAAATGTTAACTCAATAATAAAAAAAATTAAAAAAAATAATTTGTAATTATTTATGACTGATGAAATTTTAAAATAAAATAACTATTTGAATAGTTTTATTTTTAATTGAGTAAATTTTACTTTTCTCATAGCTTAACTAGAAATTTTATAGTGAAACAGTGATTTCATGCCTTTTATATGAAATAATAAGTTGATAAAATTAATATACATAGATATTTACAATTATTTAAGTTTTAAAAAAATAAATCCTTAAATAGTTTTAATTTTGTGAAGGCCACTTATAAATATATATTTATTTTTTATTGATTTGTTATTTTATATAAGCTATCTTATATGAAATAATATTTTCATTTTAAATTTTTATAATTAAGCATTTTTAATATGTGTAAGGAATATGTATGTACTGAATGATTGCCACGTGAAATCTACAAAACACAATAGGGTTACAGTGCTTAGGTCTTTGCTTCATCTAATAATGGTTTGACATTTCTCTCTCTGGTTGATAGAGAAAGAAAGTTCTTTCTGGATTGAGTTTAGTTTATGAGACAGAAGTTCTCTTTCTCTGTCGGTGTTTGTGATCGTTTTCTGCCTTTTTCGGGCAGGGGATGGCTCTCCATCTCTTGTCGAATGTGGGTTTTCTTTTCCCTCCTCTAGATGGGACTGTACATATATGTTTTCGATTGTTTCTTATTGCTTGCAGGTGGTGTTGCTCATGGTGAAGGAAATCTTGCAACCTACGAAGGCTCTTTTTTGGTGCTTAAGTGTTTTTTCTCATTTCTTCTAGGTTATGGGCGTGCGGCTTCTTAAAGTCCTTGCCCTCCTTGTAGTGGCCGACTTTAATAGTATTATATGTGCCAAGAAGATCTGCATAACCCTTTTTTTTGTATGTCCTTAGCACCTCCATGTTCTGTTGCATCTCTTTGGAATAGTTGAATTTTAGAACAGCCCACTTGGTTTCAATTTTAAGGATAAATTTTATGGGTGTCTTTATGCTGGTCTCAGCCTTGGCTGACCCTTCGGCTCTCCTAAGTGAAGTTACATCCTTTGGTTGGCTGGTTTCTCGGCTATGGTGGCAATGATGCTATGCTAGTTGTCTCTTTAGCTCTGCCTAACTAGGTTTGCTATTGGGGTTGGGCTTTCCTGATATGGGCTGCTTTTTTCTTTGAATTGAATCATTAGTTGAAAGAGTTCCATGGGCTTGGGCTTCTTTGTTTCTATCGCCTGTTGGTCAGGCTGTATTTGTTTGTAGCCTGTTATGTTTAGTCTTTGGCCATGTACTTGTTCTGCATATTAATGAACAAATATCTTTAAAAAAAAAAGGTCTTTGCTTCATCTATCTATATTGGCTTTATATGATTGGATAAAGCACAGATGCTGAAAAAGGTATAATTATGAGATTACAAGTGGCCTATGTCTTAAGACACCTAAAGAGATGTTTCAGTCTACAGCGCAACCCTACTATGGCTAGTTAGTATGACATTTGACAAGTGTAATGGTAATACATTTTCATGGATGCTTTATCTAGAGAAGGATTTCTAAGGAAGTTCTTTACAAGCGTTAAGTCACATCAAAGAATAATGTCATGCCATGATTTTGTTTTGGTAAGAATAGGATGCGTGTTTGGCCATTTGGGTTGCACTAGTTGAGCCTTGAACTATATGGCCCTTCATTGGTCATGGCCAATGTGATAAAGTGATCTGATGAGATCTCAATTCAGACACTTAGGCATTCATTTAATCTTATGGGTAATAGCACATGTCAATATCTCAATGGATGGCTTATTTTAGACTATATCATTTGCCCCTTTGAGGTTCAATTTGAGAGATGGACCTTTAAAGGGATCATGATAGCATTTTGTTATTGGAACATGGATAGGTGTTGGGTGAAAGCCTTATATCAAAAAGGAGATTCCACTTTGAATCGTCATTCTCATCTTAAGAAAATAGGAAAACAGACAAGGTAGTTGGACTGACTGTGCATTGGATGTGTTAGTTCATTTCAAGCACATCATAGAGCACACAAATTGCTTTGTGTTTAAGGAAGCTTCTCAAATACCTTGGGTAAACTTCTATTGTTAATTAATTTATACCTTTTCATTAATGCTCGATGGACCTTAAAATAGTCGTTATTGTTAGCCCTATAGCTCAAATGAAGTTGATTTTGATGATAGCAAAAGTTAATGCATGCAATATAGCTAACATCTTTTGCAAAGTATATGCAAGTCATTTTGTAGGTTACACATTAAAAAGACTTTTATGGAAAGGACAATAAATTTTGATGAGCATTTAAAGGGGCTATCAATTAAAAAAGAACAAGATGAATCAAAATCCAAGAAAAAGAATGGATAGTTAGAGGCTTAATGTAAAAGATAAGAGAGAAATAGTTAGAGGCTTAATGTAAAAGATAAGAGAGAAACTTTGCAAGTTTGAACTACCAAGCTTTACCTTTCAAATAAAAAATTTATGCAATGTTTTTATCTTATTTTTTTTTAAGTTTTTAAAGTATCAAGTTAATTTCCTAAGTAATTTGCAAAACTCCTAAGGTTACAAGTGTAACACCCCCGTTGTATAGCCTGGTATATTTCATTGTTCCGGTGACCGGTGTCGGTCCGGACAAATAAAGAGATTAGAGCCACACTTAAGACAACATGAGAAGCCATAAACACAAATAATTAGTAATGTTTAATTAGTTAACTATAAATAAGAAAAATAGAACATAAGAGGTTAAACGAGCCGAGAGTCACAGCGATGAGTGACCTCCTCGGGAACGACTGCGAAGTCGTTTTAAACTCAAATTTCGAACCGTAAAAAGTGACGCTGCGGTCCTTAGGACCCTTATGAACACAGTGGAAAAGAGAAAATCACGAAAAAGAACTGTTAAGTCAGTCAAATAATTAGGTCAGGGAGCCGGAAGAAATATTAGATTATTTACAAACCGGGATGAACCGGCGAGGGGCAATTTGGTCAATTGACCCCGAGAGCTGACTCCTGACCTAACTGTCAAATAAAATCGGAGAAAAGAAAATTTTGGAATCGAGAATTAAATTAAAGAACTAATAGAAAAATAAATAGAAAAAAAAAAAAGAGAAAAGGAAAGAGGTTGGAAAAGTCAAAGTTGAGACATCACTAATGATGTCATAAACAAATTTGTTAAATACTTATTAAAATTGATATTTATGGTCTTCCAAAGCAAAAAACGTATAAGGAAAGAAAAGAAAAAGAAATTTATTAGAAAGCTCTTCTTCTTCCTAAAGTGACACCCCACCTTCCTCCATAAATCCTTCATGAAAGCTCTTTCCTTAAGCTTACACTAAGCTTAATTTTTCCTTACCCAACCTTAATAACTCCCTTAAATACCTCACTAAAACTTGTGATCTCAACTTGAGAAGAGGATTTCAAGAAGAAAGAGGAGTTAAAGATAGTGATTTGAAGCTTTAAGTGAGGTTAGCATATCAAACTCCTTATTTTTCCATTTACATGCATAACTAGTGGTTGAAATGAGCTTAGAACTTGATTTAAATGAAATAAAAATGGGGGAAGAACCAAACTGAATTTTTGGGCAGCTTGAGAGGAATATGATTTGCATGAATATGATACATTTGAATGAGTTTAGAAACCTTCCTTAGTTGAATGATTAGTATTAAAACCATTAAGTGTGATTAATTGCAACAAAGTAGTGAAATTGATGAGTTAGGGTTTCAATGCTAGGGTTTATGAACCAAAATTTGGAGAAATGCATAAATGGCATGTTTAACCTATTGTGACATGAATTAATGGTCAATTATGACCAAATAAGTTAAGTGGGAATGGTGGAAAATTTAGCTAAATTCGTAGGTCAATGGTCATCTTTTGGCAGCATGACCAAACCTACTTTGAAGGACCAAAACTCAAATTTTACAAGCCTAATGGATATACCACCAATTGGAGATGAAAATAGACATAAAAGAGCACAACTTTCATTAAGGAACCATGACCAAAAACTGACTAAAACTTGGTGAAACAATTGACCAAAGTGAGTTGATAGCAGGCTGCCCTGCACCAAACTGACCAAATGAACAGTAACTGTTCATTTGGTCATAACTCGAGCTAGATAGGTCAAATTGACCTGAAATTTTACCAGCAATTAGATATGATATAGACCTAAAACTTTCATGAAGAACACCAACCCAAATTAGGCCATTAACTCATTCAAATCATTGAGCAAATTTAAAATTTCTGTACTGAAATTCTGCAGATTTTTAGTTGAGCAGCAATGTTTGGATAGCTATAACTCTCTCTAGAAAACTCGGATTTAGGTGATTCTTGAACCGATGGAAACCTAAGACATAGTACAACATTTCATATGAAGAAAGTGAGATCAAATTATGAACTTAACTTGATCAAATTATTGACCAAAGTTGGACCAAAATCTGCCAGAACCCAAAAGTGCAGCATGAACAGTGCACGTAAACAGTAAACTTATTTTGGCCATAACTTGAGCTACAAAACTCCGATTGAGGTGATCCAAAAATGAGAATATACTTAAGACAATAAGGAACATTTTCTATGAAGGAAGTTTTGTCAAATTCCAACAGTAGATTGACCAATGGAATAGTGCAACTTCGGAGAACCAAAACCAAAAATTGGCAATTTTGCCAAAATGACCTAAGCTTTAAACAAATGACCAAAACCAACAAGTTTGTTGACCAAAATGTGGTATGTGGGTGAAGTTGAAGTTCCCATACCTATTAAGCCTTAGAAAGTCAATAATTTGACTTGAATAGTGCAATGAATAGTAACCCAAAACACAAAATTTCGAGAACGTCGAATTTAACATGTTAGAGCTAGGTAAATGTGAAGTTAAGTTTATTTTGGATTTATTTTAAGTTTTAGTACTGAAACATTGGAAAATTTCGTGTTTCAGTGGAAAAGAATACCGGGATAGAACCCGAGGAGTCGAGTCAAGGCCAACAGGCGACTCGTTTGAGGTTTGTGCACAACGTATACTTTTATAATCATCTTTTGCATATTGTTTTGAATAATGTGAAATATTGGATTATGGCATTCTTATGATGTTTGATTTAAATTGTGAAAGTTATTGTGTATATTTGAAATGACAATGTTTAGCAAATTGTTAAGATAAGTTTTGAAACCACAGTGTCATGACCATATATTTGAACACCTCACTAGCACGACTAGTGGGGGTAATTAGTTTCGAATTTTGATTCCTTCTCTGGAGAAGTGTTGAGGTGTGCCAGTAGAAGAGGATGTGAATGGATATCCATATATTTGAGCTAGCTAGCCTTGTGATATGATTTCTCTTTAGCCTCTGGCTATCGAGATTCATGTGATTTCTCTTTAGCCTCTGGCTATTGAGATTCTATTTGTTTCGAATGGCATGATCTAGCTGTGGGTTTTATGAAATGTGTTTGATACTTTGAAATGAACTTGGTTTACATGTAAAATCTTACAATGCATGATTGTATTTAATTTTCATGTTTAGCCAAATTTTTGAATGAATGTGCTTTAAGTTTTGCATAAAGATTATTTTAGTATATTGTGCACCTCTGAGTCCTAGTACTCAGCGATAGCTTTTATTGCTGTCGTAGATACAGAGACTAGAGGAGCAGCAGATCGAGTCATTGAGGTGTGAGAAGCTACCACTAAAGTTTTGGGTATAATTTATACCCTAATCAGTAAATATTTCTTTTGATGTATATATTGCACATAAATGTATGGACATGTACATGGGTCTTAAGCAGCTTGTACAAAGTTTGTATAAAAGTTGTAATAAATTTTAATTTGGACTTTTTGAATGTAAATTTTAGTATGATGAATATATAAATTGTTTATCTTGAATGGAATATGAATAAATGATATTGATGGACAGTATTTTGAGAATTTTTGAACTTGTGAATTTTGAGAAATTGGTTGAGATTGAGTATGAATTTGAAGCAGTGGTTAGATAATTATTGGAAGTGCTTTTATTTGTGTATTTGAAGAACGGTTTTCTCAAAATACGAGGAAACTCACAAAATTTTTATAAGATTTGAGGAAAACTAAAATGGTCAAAAATATTAATTAGTTTTAATTTCAACTAAATGTTTTAAACACTTATTAGAAATGCTCACCACTTATCAAAAATAGGAAAATTGTTTTAAAATCCCTTGTAGGGTACTTAATGAGTTATCGGTAGGTGAAGTGCGGTAGTTCATTAGGTATTCTACGGGATCATGTGATGCCTTACAGAGGGGTAAGGTGTGACATGTTTTAGTGGTATCAGAGCAAATTTTTGAATTATGTTTTAAATTGTGAATTTGTGTTTTTCTTTGTTAAGTACAACTGCTCAATGTCCATAATTGTTACATACAGTGCATTACATCATGAATATGATCTAACGGAGGGAAATCTCCTTGTGTTATTTGTTCAGGAGATACCCTAACTTCGCATCGAAATGGAAGAAGGGGATCGCCAGTTGAGCGATCTGAAGCTGAGGCACAAGGGGAAGCCCCAGCTTTACCGAATGTCAGTGGGTCAGCAGCACCAGCCCCACAAATGCCGCAAATTCCTGCACAGTTCGCACAGCAGATAGCGGCAATGTTTCAACAAATGGCTGGGGGTATGCCTGCTCAAGCTCCACCCCAACCACTGCGGGCACAACCACGCCTCCACCTGCACAATATGATAAATTATTGAAGTATGGGGCTGCAGAATTTAAGGGTACAGTAGACCCACTTGAGGCAGAGCAATGGCTTGAAAGAATGGACAGAGTATTTAAGAAGCTGCACTGCCAAGATGAATTAAAGCTTGAGTATTCTGTGTCTCTATTGCAAGGGGATGCGTATGACTGGTGGAAGACCATCCCCCACAGCTTGGCTGAACCACCAGTGCTAACCTGGGATGACTTCATCAGAGAGTTCAGACAGAAATACATCCCAGACGCATATGTTGATCAGAAATTGCAAGAATTTTTGAGTTTGAAACAAGGGAACCGATCAGTGGCGGAGTATGAGAGGGAGTTCTCCCGCCTGAGTCACTATGCGGAGAGTCTCCTTACTACCAGTAAGGCAAGGTGCAAGAGATTTGAGACGGGTTTGAAGCCCAGTATAAGGATGCAAGTTGTGGGATTCGCATACGTGAATTCTCGAACTTATGTCCCAAGCACTTGAACCGAGAGAGTTGAAGGTAAGCAACCCTGATGAAGGAAAAAGTGAAAAATCGAGAAAAGACAAGGGGGAAAATCGGTTGAACAGAGTTCTGGTGCTACATCTGTAAAGAAAAAGAAGTTTAGTGGACCCACAGGGTCGAGGTGGAAGATTTGATAGGGGCCGATTCTTCCGACAGAGACCCCTAGGTCCAGTCCGCAATCGGCAGGGGGTTCACATTCTGCCCGCCCCTGTAAGACTTGTGGCAAAATTCATGGGGGGGAGTGTTATTGGGCCACTGGAGCCTGCTTTAATTGTGGAGGCAAGGGCCATATAGCTAAAGACTGTACTAGTGCTCTGAGATATGGTCCAGCTCCTACTACTGCTGAAGGATTTATTCAGAGTCTTGCTCCTAGAGGTTCACAGTCAGTTGGCAGAGAAAGAGGCAGAGGTAGAGGCACTGCTTCGTGATCGAGGCACGATTGGTCAATCAGCACAAGGAAGTGCTTCAACCAGAATCTACGCAATGAAATAGCGAGAAGAGGCTGAGACTTCTGATGTAGTAGCTGGTATATTTTCTATCTCTGATCAAGATGTATTTGTATTGTTTGATCCGGGTTCAACCCATTCATATGTTAGTGCTAGCATAGTCTGTTCACTTGCTGTTCCATGTGTGCAAATGGGTTTTGAAGTGCTAGTAACTAGTCCATTAGGACAAGAGGTCCGGGTCAACAGAATTTATAGAGACTGTCCTTTGGTGATCCAAGGACATGTTTTCCTATCAAACTTGATTGAAATGCCCTTCAGAGAGTATGATATCATCTTGGGCATGGATTGGTTAGCCAGGCATCATGCTATGATTGATCAGATCAAGATACCACTTTTGGTCTCCTTTGTACGGTGATGTGGTAATACACGGGAGAGGCATTTATCGCCATCAAACATCATTTCACGCACTAGCCGTAAGGATGATTAAAAAGGGGTGTGAAGCATACTTGGCACATGTGATAGACACCCAAGTGGGGAGTCCAAAGATCAAGGACATCCCTATCAGATGTGATTTTCCTGGATGTATTTCCGATGAATTGCCGTGATTACCTCCGTAAAGAGAGGTGCAGTTTGAGATTGATGTTATGCCTGGTGTGGACCCAATCTCCATAACACCATACAGAATGGCACCTGCATAATTGAAAGAGTTGAAAGTGCAGTTGCAAGAACTGCTTGACAAGGGCTTCATCTGCCCTAGTGTGTCACCTTGGGGAGCGCCAGTATTGTTTGTAAAGAAGAAAGATGGCACTCTCCGTTTGTGTATTGATTATCGGCAGTTGAATAAGGTGACAATAAAGAATAGATATCCATTACCCCGCATTGATGACTTGTTTGATCAGTTGAGGTGCGGTATGTTCTCCAAAATTGACCTGAGATCAGGTTATTATCAGCTGAAAGTATAAGAGCAGAGTATTCCTAAAACTGCCTTCAGAACCCGCTATGGCCATTATGAGTTCCTAGTTATGCCATTCGGGTTAACTAATGCTCCGGCTGCTTTTATGGATCTGATGAACACTATCTTCAGACCATATCTCGACCAGTTTGTTGTGGTATTCATAGATGATATATTGGTCTATTCAAGGAATGCAGAAGAGCATGATAGACATCTCATTATTGTATCAGACTTTGAGAGAGAAACATTTATATGCCAAATTGTCGAAGTGTGAATTTTAATGAAAGAAATATCTTTCTTGGGGCATGTAGTATCGTAAGAGGGCATCAAGGTAGATCCAAGTAAGATTGAAGTCGCCCCAATTGGAGGCCACCTAAATGTCACGTAGATTCGTAGTTTTCTGGGTTTAGCTGGATACTACCGTAGATTTGTGAAGGGATTTTCCATGTTGGCATCTCCATTGACCAAGCTGCTTAGAAAAGATGTGAAATTTCAGTGGACGGACAAATGCCAGCAAAGCTTTAATGAATTGAAGAGATGTTTGACTGAAGCTCCAGTCCTAACTTTACCTACCCCGGGTAAAGAATATACAGTTTATAGTGATGCTTCTCACAATGGGTTAGGCTGTGTGTTGATGCAAGATCGAAATGTCATTGCCTATGCATCACGCCACTAAACCGCATGAGAGGAATTATCCGACACATGATCCGGAGCTTCTGACCATTGTGTTTGCTCTTAAGATCCGGAGACATTATTTGTATGGGGAGAAGTGCTACATCTACACAGATCATAAGAGTTTAAAGTATTTGGGCACCCGTAAAGAGCTGAATTTGAGACAGAGGAGATGGTTAGAGTTGATAAAGACTATGATTGTCCGATAGACTATCACCGTGGAAAGCTAATGTTGTGGCTTATGCCTTAAGTCGTAAGACTATGGAAAGTCTACAAGTTACTCCTTTGTCTTTGGTACATGAGTTAAGATCATTGCATGCCAGCTTAGAGATTAATGATGAGGGGCAGACAGCAGTTGAATGGCATGTACGGCAAAGGTTGATTGATCGATTAGAATGGTCGCTCGTAATGATCAAGTATCGAAGTTGATGGGAGAAGTCCGACAGTGGCAAGAAACCGTAATTCTCAATTAGAGATGATGGTCTATTGCTACACGAGCGTAATGTGTGTTCCTAATGATGTTGATTTGAGGCGATCATTTTGAAGGAAGCACATGAGTCTCCTTTGCCATGCACTCGTGGCACAAAAATGTATAGGGGGCTAAAGGAGCATTACTGGTGGATGGGTATGAAGAGAGATGTGGCAGAGTTTGTGTCCAAATGCCTAACTTGTCAGCAAGTAAAGGCAGAGCATCAAGTACCCACTGGGTTGTTACATCCACTACCAGTACCAGAGTGGAAATGGGAGAGAATAACGATGGATTTTGTGATGGGACTTCCGAGGACACAGAAGAGTCATGATGCAGTTTGGGTCATTGTTGACAGACTGACTAAATCTACTCATTTTCTGCCAGTCCGGATGGACTACAGTTTAGAAAGATTGGCCAAGTTATACATCGATGAGATTGTGAGATTGCATGGAGTGCCAGTATCTATCGTGTCAGACAGAGATCCTAGGTTCACTTCTAGATTCTGGGGTAGTCTTCAGAGAGCCCTAGGAACTAGATTGAACTTCAGTACTGCATTCCACCCACAGACAGATGGCCAGTCTGAGAGGGTAATTCAGATCTTGGAGGACATGCTACGGGCTTGTGTGATTGAGTTTGAGGGTAGTTGGGATACACACTTGCCTTTGATTGAGTTTGCTTATAACAACAGCTATCAATCAAGCATTGGGATGCCTCCATATGAAGCTTTGTATGGCAGGAAATGTAGAACCCCGTTGTGTTGGGATGACGTGGGTGAAAGAAAAATGATTGGACCCGAAATAGTTCAACAGACTGAAGAGAAAATCCGGGTGATCAGAGATCGACTTAAAGCTGCATCAGACCGTCAAAAGTCCTATGTTGATTTGAAAAGAAGGGATATTGAGTATGCAGTGGGTGAGAAGGTTTTCCTCAAAGTTTCTCCTTGGAAGAGAATTATGAGATTCGGCAGAAA
Organism: Hevea brasiliensis; assembly: GCF_030052815.1. Taxonomy (NCBI): domain Eukaryota; kingdom Viridiplantae; phylum Streptophyta; class Magnoliopsida; order Malpighiales; family Euphorbiaceae; genus Hevea; species Hevea brasiliensis. The sequence goes on from NC_079493.1 coordinate 28,284,589, forward strand.
GGGGAAACTGAGTCCTCGTTTCATTGGGCCATATGAGGTTCTGGAAAGAGTGGGTCCTTTGGCATATCGGTTGGCACTACCTCCAGAGTTGGAGAAGATACATAATGTCTTCCATGTGTCTATGTTGAGGAGATATCGATCAGACCCATCTCATGTACTACCAGTAGAAGAAATAGAAGTGAATCCAGACCTCACATATGAAGAAGAACCCATAAAGATTCTGGCTTATGAGGTGAAGCAGCTACGGAATAAGCAGATACCGTTGGTAAAAGTCTTTGTGGAACCATCATTCAGCCAAGAAGCTACTTGGGAAACGAGAGGAGGACATGAGGAGACAACACCCACAACTATTCGAGAGATTGATACTGTGGTAAAATTTCGAGACGAAATTTATTTAAGGGGGAGAATTGTAACACCCCGTTGTATAGCTGGTATATTTCATCATTCCGTGAAGTGTCTGGGTCAGGACAAATAAAGAGATTAGAGCCACACTTAAGACAACATGAGAAGCCATAAACACAAATAATTATTAATATTTAATTAGTTAACTATAAATAAGAAAAACAGAACATAAGAGGTTAAACGAGTGAGAGTCACAAATGATGAGTGACCTCCTGAACGCATCACAAGTCGTTTTAAACTCAAATTTCGAACCGTAAAAAGTGACGCTGCGGTCCTTAGGACCCTTATGAACACAGTGGAAAAGAGAAAATCACGAAAAAGAACTGTTAAGTCAGTCAAATAATTAGGTCAGGGAGCCGGAAGAAATATTAGATTATTTGCAAACCGGGATGAACCGGCGAGGGGCAATTTGGTCAATTGACCCCGAGAGCTGACTCCTGACCTAACTGTCAAATAAAATCGGAGAAAAGAAAATTTTGGAATCGAGAATTAAATTAAAGAACTAATAGAAAAATAAATAGAAAAAAAAAAGAGAAAAGGAAAGAGGTTGGAAAAGTCAAAGTTGAGACATCACTAATGATGTCATAAACAAATTTGTTAAATACTTATTAAAATTGATATTTATGGTCTTCCAAAGAAAAAAACGTATAAGGAAAGAAAAGAAAAAGAAATTTATTAGAAAGCTCTTCTTCTTCCTAAAGTGACACCCCACCTTCCTCCATAAATCCTCCATGAAAGCTCTTTCCTTAAGCTTACACTAAGCTTAATTTTTCCTTACCCAACCTTAATAACTCCCTTAAATACCTCACTAGAACTTGTGATCTCAACTTGAGAAGAGGATTTCAAGAAGAAAGAGGAGTTAAAGATAGTGATTTGAAGCTTTAAGTGAGGTTAGCATATCAAACTCCTTATTTTTCCATTTACATGCATAACTAGTGGTTGAAATGAGCTTAGAACTTGATTTAAATGAAATAAAAATGGGGGAAGAACCAAACTGAATTTTTGGGCAGCTTGAGAGGAATATGATTTGCATGAATATGATACATTTGAATGAGTTTAGAAACCTTCCTTAGTTGAATGATTAGTATTAAAACCATTAAGTGTGATTAATTGCAACAAAGTAGTGAAATTGATGAGTTAGGGTTTCAATGCTAGGGTTTATGAACCAAAATTTGGAGAAATGCATAAATGGCATGTTTAACCTATTGTGACATGAATTAATGGTCAATTATGACCAAATAAGTTAAGTGGGAATGGTGGAAAATTTAGCTAAATTCGTAGGTCAATGGTCATGCTGCTGGCAGCATGACCAAACCTACTTTGAAGGACCAAAACTCAAATTTTACAAGCCTAATGGATATACCACCAATTGGAGATGAAAATAGACATAAAAGAGCACAACTTTCATTAAGGAACCATGACCAAAAACTGACTAAAACTTGGTGAAACAATTGACCAAAGTGAGTTGATAGCAGGCTGCCCTGCACCAAACTGACCAAATGAACAGTAACTGTTCATTTGGTCATAACTCGAGCTAGATAGGTCAAATTGACCTGAAATTTTACCAGCAATTAGATATGATATAGACCTAAAACTTTCATGAAGAACACCAACCCAAATTAGGCCATTAACTCATTCAAATCATTGAGCAAAGTTAAAATTTCTGTACTGAAATTCTGCAGATTTTTAGTTGAGCAGCAATGTTTGGATAGCTATACAGAGGAAACTCTGTCAAAATTTTTATAAGATTTGCGGAAAACTAAAATGGCCAAAAATATTAATTAGTTTTAATTTCAACTAAATGTTTTAAACACTTATTAGAAATGCTCACCACTTATCAAAAATAGGAAAATTGTTTTAAAATCCCTTGTAGGGTACTTAATGAGTTATTGGTAGGTGAAGTGCGGTAGTTCATTAGGTATTCTACGGGATCATGTGATGCCTTACAGAGGGGTAAGGTGTGACAACAAGTGAAATAAGGACAATAGCGAAAATATATTGATACTTTTGATATCTAATTTCGCTAGAATAAAAATTAGTTAACTAATTTCAAACCATTTCAAACTTTATTATGCTAATTTTATATGAGCAAAAGTTTTAATCGACTACTTTTTCAAAATTTTGTCAAAAATGCTACTTTCTCATCTTTCAAGGTAATAATGGCTAGTTGGTTCAAAAATTCTATTTATGGGTACCTTTTAATTCAAACGACTACCTTTTAAAAACGAATGTATAAGAAAGCATTTCTATCTTTGAAGATTTATTGAGATCATTTAAGAGGTTTCATTCTTGAGTTTTAACTGCTTATTCTTACATTGGCAAATCTTCTATCTCATCTTAATAGCCATTCATTTCTATAATTTCTGGGATTTAAAGATGTCAAATACTGCTTTAAGAAGGTTTAAGTGTAGAGAAAAACACCTTCAGGGACAAGAGCTAAATAAACAGTCAGCATATTCAGGTTATAAGTTTCAGAGCTATTGCCTCGTTATGTTATAAAAGATATATATAAAGGTTATAGAACTCTTGATGATAAGTAAATGTTAAAGGTTTACTATGCTTGTATCTAAATGTTTTATGACATGAATAAATTATTTTATTTATTTAAATATGTTTTATAATGAAAATGGGCCCCCAATATTTATAAAAGTAATGATGAGGCTTTTTATGGGTTCTGGTGGCTTATTGCCTACCCATTTTCTTAGCATCGGTAGCAAACCTGGATTGGGCTATTAGTGGGAGGAGTTAGAGACTGCTCTATAGCATCAACCTTGAAGGAATGAGATAAAGGGAATCTAGCCTACTTGCCTTCGTTTGCCCTAATTCAAGATATTGGGCCACTACACCCTCTCAGTTATAATTGTGGCATCTGTTTTCTTTCCCACAATTGTGCTAACTGGAATAGTTAATCTTATTACTGATCTTAAAAAGTCAGTCTAGTCATACCCAATATTAGCTAAAGTAGAATTACCAATATCACACTAAAGATATTTTCCATAATGTTATGTTAGGAGATGATCGCCCAAGGGAGGTGGTAGGCCGCCTAGTTAGGGTATTGCGAAAGGAAAGTGGACCAAAAAGGTGGTCATCTCTAACTTACATAAGTACCTTATTAACAAATACTTTAAGTTGAGCATCCTAGTCCATTTATTATTTTGGTTGATATCTTTTTTTTTTTTTTTCACTTGCAATTGGTAGCAATGTTGTTTAAGCTTGTGTGAAAATTGCTTTTACTATTGCTCTTAAGAGAAATATGTACACTAGAGACAAGCTAAAAATTATTATCCCATTTGTTAATGATATTTGTCTTGATTATATGGAACTTAAGAATGATGAATTCATCTTAACATATTTCAGAAGAGGAGAAAGATACTATGGACGTGGAATATGATCTTCAGCAACCAGATGCTTAGACCACGTGATTGGAGGTCACTTGCTCCATTGATTTAGATAGAGGCTTTTTCTTCTACATCTATTTTATACTTGTAACTTTTTCCAAGTAATGAAATTGTAACACCCCTATTGGCATAGCCTGGTACATTTTATTATTCCGGTGACCGGTGTCGGTCCAGACAAATAAGAGAAGTAGAACCATGTCTAAGACACCTAGATAAGTCTTGAACACAAATAATTAGTAATTGCCAAATAGTTAAGTATAAAGAAGAAAAATAAAGTACAAAAAGTTAAATGAGCCGGGAGTCACAGCGATGGGTGACCTTCTCGGGAATGACTGCGAGGTCAGTCTAAACTCAAATTTCGAACCGTAAAATGTGACGCCGCGGTCCTTGGGACTATTGTGAACACAGTGAAAAATAGAAAATCATGAAAAAGAATTGTTAAGCAGGTCAAATAATTAGGTTAGGGATCCAGAAGAAATATCGAATAACTTACAAAACGGATTGAACTAGCGAGGGGTAATTTGGTCAATTCACCCCTAGAGTTGACTCCTGACCTAACTGTCCAATAAAATTGGAGAAAGAAAAATTTCGAGATCAAGAATTAAATTAAAAAACTAATGAAAAAATAAATGCAAAAGAAAAAGAAAAAAGAAAAAGTTTATTTACCTCATGCTTACCTCATTGGATGACATCATCATGATGTCAAAATAGAATTTTAATTTCCCTACATAATTGACTAAGTCAAATAAAGTTAAATAGACATAAAATACCTAAAAAAGAAAAGAAAAAAGCTATTTTTAGTCTTCTTCTTCTTCATTGCCGCCCCACCTCTCTCACTAGCCACCATTGTTGCACCATGAAGCTTGAGTTCAAGCTTTAAAACAATCACCTAACCCTACTTTGTCCCCAGATTCCCCATTAAAACTTGTTAGACCAACTTGAGAAGGTGATTGATCAAGAAAAGAAAGTAGGAAAAATAGAGATTGAAGATCTGAAATTCAAAGAAGGAGGTTAGTCATCAATCACTTAGTTTTCTTTAAAATTCATGCAAATATGCTTTAATAAACTTAGAAATTGTGTAAAATCAAACAAAAATAATTGTTGAGGGACCAAACATGAAATTCTTCCAGCTAGGGTTAGGGTTTGAAATGAATGAGTTTGAAGTGTTTGAATGGTTATTTGAGATGCATTAGGTGTAGAGATCATGAATGTGCACTTTGAATGCATTAAATTGAACTTTATGTATAGTTATTAAATTGAACTTTATGTATAGTTAGGGTTTGAGCATTTTGAAGAAATTGGAGAAAAATTTGAGAATTGGCCAAATGATGTAGTTAACCTTATTTGAGTTGAGTAATGGTCAATTGTGACCATTTGTGGTGTGTATGAATTGTTGGAACCATGTTCCAATTCGGATTGGTGAAGGTCAATCTGCAGGTAGCTTGACCTAGGTCCCTTTCAGGGACCAAAACTGAAAATTTACCAACCCAATTGGTATGAGGCCAATTGGGAAACTAGACACAAAATGGCACATCTTTCATTTAGGAATCATACCCAGAAAGTGACCATAACTTAGTGAACAATTAGGCCAAATCCGGAATTGGGCAAACTGACCTGTACAAAAATGACCAAATGAACAGTAGTTACATAAATGACCATAACTTGGACTAGGAAGATCCAAATGACCTGAATTTTAACTGATAGAAAGCTGAGACATAGCCCTACAAACTTTCATGAAGAAAATAAACCCAAATTTTGACCATAACCTGTTTGAAAAACCACCTGCAGTCAACCAACAAAAACTGCCAATAACTAGGAATTTGCCCAGAATTCTAGGTAACACCAAATCCGGCCAGCCATGTTCAAATGGCCATAACTAGGGCTACAAAACCAACAAATTAGGTAACCAAAATGTGATATGTGGGTGAAATTAAAATTCCCATACCTATTAAGCATTAGAAAGTCAACAAATTGACTTGAATAGTGCCGTGAATAGTAACTCCGAAATGAAAATTTCCAAGAACGTTAGTTTAGGCATATTGGGGCTAGAATTAAGTATATATGAATTAATTATTAGATTTATTATGAGATAAGATACTAAAACACTATAAATTGCGTGTTTCAGCTGAAAAAGACTTGGAAAAGGATAGGACAACCTAAGTCAAGGCCTAGAGGCACTCACATCAGGTTTGTGCACAATAAACTTAAAATTCTTTGTTTCTACTTGACAATTCTTGAAATAAATATTGTGAATAATTTTGATTGTTATGGCTTTGAAAATCTTATTTGAAAAATAGTGTGTTGCCTACTTTGTAAATGAAAAGTTTAAAATGAAATATGATTTGTGAATTGTATGAAATGTTTGAATAACTTGATTTAAATTGTTTTTTATTCACACTTGGCATGACAATATTACTATGTTCCTCCTCTATTTATGAGGTGAGTTTGACTATATTCCTCCCTCTCTGGCTTGCCAGTCAGAGGTGAGTTTGGATGAGTACTCATTAGCTAGCTAGCCACCTCCCTCATTGATTTCGATTAGTAGGGTGAGTTTGCCTTGTCGTGGTGTACAACACGGCATGTTTGGAAATTTTGTGTCATGGCCTAAGTTGTGTTATTGATTGGCAACACTATGATTATTAAATTGTTTGATCAAATTTGTGTTATATTAAGCTTTGAAAATTGTGAAATATTTAAATTGTGATTTGAAAAAATTGCGAAATGTGATTGTGAAATATTTGAACTGTGAATTAATGACAAATGTTTTATATTTTGCATTTTATATTTTATTGTGCACCACTGAGTATTTTTATACTCAGCGATAGCTTTCTTTGCTGTCGCAGATAGAGACAAGGAAAAAGTAGTAGAATGAGCTGCTGATTGTTGGGACTACACGGAGGCTTTTGTACGGGTATTTAGTTATACCCTTGTAGTTTTTTTGATATAAATAGTTTAGTGTCATATGTGTTAATGTAAAATTGAGCATTTGTACATTAAAGTTGTAATAATATTGTTTTTGAATTTTCTTTTGTAAATTAATATTTGTGTATGTAAATTTAATTTAATGCAATGTTTATGAGTTATCGAATTGTTTTGAAAAATTTTTAAGTTGTGAAATTTGAGTTGAAATCTGGTTAAATTGTATTGATTTGAGGATATATTGGCGGTTGGGGTTGAGAAATGAAATGAACTGTTTGGAAGTATTTTTCACAGGTTTTGAAGAACTATTTTTCCCAAATATAGACGGCATTCTGTCGAAAATTTTCTAAAATTTGCACAAAAATAAAAATGTACAAAAATTTTAACTAGTCTTTAAACTTCAAGTAAAAGTTTTTAATTCCTACCAAAAGTGCTCGCCACCTTCGAAAAGTAAGAAAATTATTTTAAAATCTTTTATAGTATATTTAATGGGTTACCGATAGGCGAAGTACAGTAATTTATTAAATATACTACGGGATCATGTTACATCTTACTGTGGAGAAGGGTGTGAAAATTTCTCATTTTCTTTCATTGGTATGTATTTTGGTTGGCTTACAGCACTTTTACTTCATTATCCATCTTCAAATGTTGGGTTAGCCAACTTATTTTTTCAAACTTGATCAATTGTAATTCATCATTAGTTCGAAGAATATTTAACCAATTAACCTTGAAGTTGCCTTTAGTTTTACTAATAAGTTGGTAAATTTTGTTGAAATGAATTAGGTCATTATTGGACCTTGTAATTGCCTATGCATCAAACAGTTAAATTTTCCCCTTTCTAGGAGATAACATACTAGGGAGATCAACCCATACTTGTATTAGCAACTGTCCCTATGAATTCCCTTTATCTTTTTGATTTGCTGAATCTAACTTAGTTTTCAACTCATTGATGTTCATTTATCCCTCATCTCTTAAAGGGATTCTTGAATCATTTTAAGTGTGTGCAAGTCATAGTTGATGGATATGCTCTCTTCTTTTGATAAAGGCACTAGTCCATTCTAGGAGTAGATTAATTATCACTCGCATATGCAACTACTCTTTTTAGAGGTTGCTTTAATATGTTCTTATTTTGAGAGACATCTTCCACTTAGGGAATTTACTTATATTGATAGTTCAATCGACCAACTAAAGTTACATGATTGTCTTGTTGTCATGTGACTAGTTTGGAGTTGTGGTCCCTAACTTTGGGAGTTGCCTAGGCCATTTGAGGCATTAATCGATTGATGACTTAGAAAATTATGATGATTTTTTTTCAAGATAAGAGGCTAATCTTGACCTCCATAGTCTATCCTTGTTGACCATCCTTTTGGATAAGAGTCTGAAACTAGTTTAGATTCTTAACTCTAATTTCATGGAAATCGACTTAGTTTTCAGTAGGAACTAGGAACCATCAATGGGAATAATCTCTTTCTCTCAAAGATATGCATCTAATTCAAAAGTAAGTCAACTATCATCCATGATTAAATGTTCTAGTTTCATATTAACCCTCAGCACCAATTAGGGTGATTGGCTCGGTTTTCAATAAGAATCAATAATTATCCGTAGGAATAATCTTTTTCTTTTATGGATATGCATCCAACTCAGAAAATGAGCCAATTATCATCCATGGTTAAGGGTTTTAGTTTCACCTAGACCCTAGGTGATCGACTCAATTCTTGGCAAGAGCTAAAAACCATCTAGAGGAATAATCTCTTCCTTTTAGATATATACATATGACTTAGAAGTGCGCCGGATATCATCCATGATTAAGGGTTCTATTTTCACTTTAACCCTTAGCATAAAACTGGCAACCATCCTATTTTTCTTAGAAAATTTTGGACCATTTTAAGGTCATACTCTCTTTCTCTTATAGATATGACATCATTTAAAATTGTATTCTTCATTTCCTAAAGAGTATTTTGGGCTTGGAGAGCAAATGGAGATAATATCTTTGCTCATAAAGTTCCTCTAAGGATTTTCATTGACTTTATGGAGCATTGAATTCTTTGAGGATGAAGTAATTCATCACACATTATTTCTTAGGAATTTTGTTACTAGATCTGTAATACCCTCACTTTAGGTAGTCCATACATTCTACTATTCCGACGACTAATATCTGTTTGGACAGCTAGGATGTAACACCCCTATTTGCATAGCCTAGTAAATTATACTGTTCCAGTGACCGGTGTCGGTCCGGACAATTAAGAGGACTAGAACTATGTTTAAGACATATAGAAAAGCCTTGATCGAAAATAAATAGTGATTGCCAGATGGAAAAGTAAAAATAAGAAAAACAAAGCATAAAAAGTTAAATGAGCCGAGGGTCACAGCGATGGGTGACCTTACCAGGAAGTGACTGCGAAGTCAGTCCTAACCCAAATTTTGAATGGGAAAATGTGACGCCGCGATCCTTAGGACTATTGCGAACACAGTGGAAAAGAGAAAATCACATAAAAGAATTTTTAAGCAGATCAAATAATTAGGTCATGGATCCGGAAGAAATATCGAATAACTTGCAAACCGGATCAGATCGGCGAGGGATAATTTGGTCAATTCACCCCTAGAGTTGATTCCTGACCTAACTGTCCAATAAAATCGGAGAAAAAAAAATTTTGGAATCAAGAATTAAATTAAAGAACTAATGAAAAAAAAGAAAGGAAAAGCAAAGAAAAGAAATTAAGAATTATGATATCATCCTAGTGAGGTAAGTATAACCTCATAATTAATTTTCTTTTTATTTACTAATTTGACCAAGTCAAATTTTGAGATAAATATACACAAATAATAATTAAAAAAAAAGCCATTTGGTCTTCTTCTTCCTCTTGATGCCACCACCTTCTCTTTCTACACTCTCTCATTTTTTTTTTCTTTGTCTTCCTCCATTAAAGCTCATTTTGAGCTTTAAAAACCTTAAATTCCTCCATAACTAACCTAGCTCCTTTGGTTAAACCTTATAATTGAGACTTGAAAAGAAGATTTGGAGAAGAGAAAGTGGGAAAAAAATTGAAGAAATTGAAGATTGAAGAAGCTTCCTTCAAGGTTAGCAAATAAACACTTAAATTCTCTTTAAGATTATGGTTATATGCATGATTTAGTTTAGAAATTGTGAAAAAATTTAACAAAATCAAACATGGTAGGATGATTAGGGATTTTCGGCCAGCCATAAGTATTGGAATTGAATGAAATTGATGCATTTGAATGATTGTTTAGGTTGAATTATGTATGTAGACCATGGATATATATTTTGATTTCATTAGATTTTAAACTTGTGGAATTAGGGTTCTTGAACATTTTGAAAATTGGAAAAAAAATTGGAGAATTGGTCAATTGATGTAATTGACCTTACTTGAGTTGAGAAGTGGTCAATTGAGACCATTTGTGGTGTGTGTGAATTGGTAGAACCAAATTGTAATTTGGATTGGTTAGTGTACAGATTCTAATAGCTTGACCTAGGTCTCTTTCAGGGCCAAAACTGAAAATTTCCCAACCCAATTGGTGTGAGGCCAAATGGGAATGAAAACAGACACATAATAGCACATTTTTCCTTTTGGAATCATGCCTAGAAAATGACCGTAATATAGTGAACAATTAGGTCAAACCTGGGTGTAGTGCACTGCCACTGTACCAAAATGACCAAATGAACAGTATTTGTTCATTTGGCCATAACTTGGGCTATACAGGTCCAAATGACCTGATTTTTATGGCATTGGAAAGGTATGACATAGCACTACAACTTTCATGAAAAATACCAACCTAAATTATGTCCATAACCCAGTCATTTTGCCACCCAAATTTAGTAGTCTAAAACTACCAGAACCAAATTAGGTGCCCAGAAATCTGGGTTAAACCAATCCGGCCAGCCATGTTCAAATGGCCATATCTTGGGCTACAAAACTCCAAATGGAGTGATTCAAAAAGGGAAGTAAAGTTAAGACAATAAGGAACAAGTTTTATGAAGAATACTTTGCCAAATTCTCACAGCAACATGACCAATGGAACAGTACAAAACAGGACATCAAATCTGAAAATTTTGAAATTGTACCTAAGAGACCTAAAATTTGAAGAAACAATCAAAACCAACAAATTTGGCACCCAAAATGTGGTATGTGGGTATAATTGGATTTCCCATACCTATTAAACATAAGAAAGTCAATATATTGACATGAATAGTAACCCCGAAATGAAGATTTCTAAGAACGTTAGTTTAAGCATGTTATGGCCAGAATTGAGCATATAGGAATTAATTATTAGATTTATTGTGAGATAAGATATTAAAACACTATAAATTACGTGTTTTAGCTGAAAAAGACCTAGAAAAGGATAGGGCAAACTGAGTTAAGACCTAGAGGCGACTCACATCAGGTTTGTGCACAATAACTTTTCACTTTCGATTTGCTATTAGAAAATTTATTTGAATACATTTTAGAGCAATTTATGCTAAATAATGCTTTGAGAAATGTTATGTTGCCTACTTTGTAAATGGAAATTTGAAATGAAAATTGATTAATGTTTTGCATGAAATGTTGAATAATATAATTTTGAAATTATTTTTTATTCACACTTGGCATGGCAGTCCCTTACTATGTTCCTCCTCCACTTGTGGGGTTGAGTTTGATATTTGATCATTTTCTTCCTTCTCTGGCTTGCCAGTTTGAGGTGAGTTTGGATGGGTACTCATTAGCTAGCTAGCCACCTCCCTCATTGATTTCGATTAGTGGGGTAAGTTTGCCTTGTCATAGTGTACAACACGGCATGTTTGAAAATTTTGTGTCATGGCCTAAGTTGTGTTATTGATTAGCAACACTGTGTTTATTAAATTGTTTGATCAAATTTATGTTATATTAAGCTTCGAAAATTGTGATTTATTATAAATGTGATTTGAAAAATTGTGAAATGCAATTGTGAGATTTTTAAATTATGAATTGTTTATAAATATTTTATATTATGCATTTTACATTTTATTGTACAGCACTGAGTATTTTTATACTCAGCGATAGCTTCTTTGCTGTCGCAAATAGAGATAAGGAAAAAACAGTAGGGTAAGCTGCTGATTGTGGGGACTACCCAGAGACTTTTGTATGGGTATTTGATTATACCCTTGTAACTTCTTGATGTAAATAATTTTTTAGTCATATGTACTTTTGTAACTGAGCAGTTATACAGTTAATATGTAATCATATTGTCTTTTGGCTTTTTTATGTCTGTGAATTAATTTATGAATGTAATCAAATATTTTGAATGCAATGGGAATGAATTTATTTAACTGTTTTGAAAATGTTATGAATTGTAGAGATTGGATGGATTTGTATTGATTGAAAGTTTTGGTGGTTGAATTAGTGAAGTGTATCATTATTGGGAGTGTTTTTCTACAGGTAAAATTTTCAGTTTTTGCAAATACTGTCGGCACTCTGCCGAAATTTTTTCAGAATTTATGGAAAAATAAAATTGGTCAAAAATTTTTCATAACTTTTCAACTTCAATTAAATGTTTTTAGTTCATACAAAAAATGCTCACCATTTTCAAAAAGTAAGAAAATGGTTTTCAAATCCCTTGTAGTGTACTTAATGGGTTATCGGTAAGTGAAGTTCAGTAAGTCATTAAGTATACCACGAGATGATGTTATGCCTTACAGAGGGGTAAGGTGTGACACAGGATGTCTAGAACAACACTCAAACTAGAGTAAGGAGGCATAAATTGACTGAATAAAGACCAAGAAAAATTAAGAAAAATAAAAGAAATGAATTGTAAATGAGTTAAACGAGCCGGAGTCACGGTGATGGGTGACCGTACTAGGAAGAGATTGTGAAAATAGTTGCCAACTCCAAATTAGCTAGGAACCCTGTGAAATAAATATTTTGGATTAAATTGAAGGTTTTATGAGGATTAAATGACATTAAAAATACCAAAAAAAAAATTCAAGAAATTAGCCAATTGGTAAAGGAAAATTATAACTCGACAAGCATAACGAATGACATTTTGGTTATTTCAACCTCAGAGTTGAATTTTGACTTAAATGCCAATTAAAATAAGAAAGATTAAAACACATAAAATAAATTAAAATTATGAAAAATGCAATGGAAATGGGAAAAGAAAAGAAAACAAAAAAAAAATTTTGATGTAAGCATGACCTCATGCTAATCTAAGCATAACCTAAGCATGATGTTAATATTACATCATTAAAATTTTATGTAAATATATATATATATATATATATATATATATATATATATATATATATATATATATATATATATATATATATATATATATATATATAAGTATAAGATGACAAATTGTAATTAAACAAAAGTCTTCTTCTTCTTCCTTATCACCCATGGCTGAACCACCATCCCAAAAGAGCTCCCACCATTTTTGATTTCCAAAGCTTGATTTCCTCCCTTTTTCACCCCAAATCTCATACTTGCTTTCACTAAAAATTTATTTCACACCTTGAGAAAGATAGTGGCTGCCAAGAAGTGAAGAGAAATCGAGGTTTTTAGCAAGTCCAAGAATTGGTCACAAGAGGTTAGTGCAAGATTACTCTCCCTCTCTTCTTTAAGTATGTTAATCATGCCTAAGGGAGTGGAAATTGAATGAAATTGAAAGGAATTGTTGGCTAATTGCATGACCCTAATTTCAGTCAGCCTAGGTAAGTGAGGGATGTTGAATTTAATTGAATTAAAATTTCAATCCTAGCTTAGATAACATGAAAGATATGGTATATGTGTTGAATTGTATGTGGTATGCAAAAATTGAGAAATTTGAGCTAGGGTTTTTGACTTAATTTTTGGAATTTGGTATATGACTTGTAATTGATGATGTTGAGATGATTTGTTGCTTATTAGACATGCCATGTATGCCAATTGAAGTATGGGAGTTGGAGGAAATTGAAAATTTGAGAGTGTGTTTTCATACAGGTTTTGGGACTAATGAGTCCAGTGTGAAAATTGAGTCATAACTAGAGTTGTGTTGCTCCAATTAGTATAAGGCTAATTAGAGATAAAACTTAGGTCAAAATGCTCCAACTTTCATGAAGAAACTATGCCCAAAAACTGTCCACAACTTGATCTAATTACTGCTTGAATTCGGATGACCATAACCTAAACTCAGAAAAATGACTAAATGAACAGGCCATAACTCCCTCTAGAAAGGTCAGAATGACCTGATTTTTATACCATTGGAAAGGTTAGACATAGGAGCACAACTTTCATGAAGAATATAGAACCCAGAATTGCCTCTAACTAAACCAAATTACTAGAAAAATTTAGATTAACAAAACTATTCAGAACCAAACTGTCCAGAAATTCTGAACTTAGGCATACCCGACCAGTTTTGGAAAAAATATCATAACTTGGCTGACAAAATTGCAAATGCAATGAAACCAGTGCCAAAATTTTTATAAGACATAGATCTACAATATTGGTGTTTTGACCAGAACCCAGAACCCAAGGGAACTAAGTCAAATTGTTAGAACAAATCAGTACACCAAATCCTGGAATTTGCCTCAACCACCACCTGACCCCAGAACAGAGTTTATATCATATCTCTCACTAGGAAATCCCAAATGGGATAAGCCAAACTGTTATGGAAACCTAAGAAATAGGGCTCCAACTTTTATTCAGGAACTTGTCTCAAATTTTGAGTGTATGAACCCTAAAACGGGAGACAAAGCCACTGACCTGAACCTGAAATCCTGAAGGCACAGAGTACCTGAGTCTAGGCCAATTAATTTGCTATAATTAATTCTACAAAACTTGAAAAATTGTAATTCTTAAATCTGAATGATCATAAGACATAGAGTAACAACTTCTATGAAGAACATTAGGCCTAAAAGTGGCTGTAACATATCCAATTAATTAGGTAAAATTTAACTCCAGAATCTGCCTAATTCTAGACCCAGAAAGAGACAGTGAATCAGTTGTGGTTATTTGACCATAACTTGAGTTCTAAAAGTTCAAATGACATGAATCAAAAAGGAAACTAAAAACAAGACATAGAAAAACAACTTCCATAAAGGAAGTGTGGCCAAACAGTGGCCACATCTTAAATAATTTGCTAGGTGAAGTAAAGACACCAAATCTAAACCTTGAGAAAGGTTCATAAAATGACTTGTTAAACATAAAAATGATATGAATATATATGTGAGACTTATGTTTCCTATTACAAGTGACATGAAAATGCTATGAAGTACAATTAGTATATAATACGAAATAATAAAACTATAAATACTTAAAAATATTATTTCTTTCCAAAGTATATGTAGATTTATTTATATAGCATGGATCGATTGGTATACCAATTAGGGACTACATATTGTAGTACTGCCCACAGAAATAATCATTGATAGACAATATATGTCTAAGATGGTTATTCTACTGGTTTTATGCTTGCCCGTTGGCCATTGTGCCTGACATGACAGGTGTATACATGTTAGACATATGGATGTTTAACTAGTCAACTCCCATGTATCCAGTCTTTATAGTTTGTTATAGGTTACTTTGGCACAGATAAGAGTAATAAGCCTTAAATTTAAATAAGTACATGAATAGCTTATAGATATGAACAATAAGATTAAAAATAACATAAATGAATAAAGAAAATCCTAATAACTTACTTGCTCCCAAGATTTCTTAAAATATGTAAATGACTTCAAAATTTATGAAATTACACATAGAATAATTATTTTAATTATTTAATTATTTTTCCTTTATTTTATACACTACTAAGCGTTATGCTTAGCGCGTTGGTTTTTCCATTGCATAGGTACTGGAGAGCAGCAGCATCAATAGCGGTAGTGCTAGATAAGATTCTGACCAGATCTACTACAGAGTGGTTATCACCACAGACGGTTATTTTAGGTAGGGCCTATATGCATGTTTAGATTTTGTATTTTATCCATTGTACATAAGTAAACGATGTAATTTATTTTCTGATTGTAAATAAAATTATAAATATTGTACTTGATTTTATATGAATGAAATGAAATATTTTATTTATTTGAAATGATTATGAGTATTATGATGATATGACATGGTTTATGGAAAATGAAATGGATATAAATTATTTTTAATAGGTAAATAATGGAATCCGCCATACGCTAATAAAAAACAGAGGAGACTCTATCTGGGTCTCCACAAAAATAAAATGTGATAGAAAAAATAAAGAAAAATTTCTCACACATAGAATAATATAAATAAAATGAAATTTAAATTAATACGGTATAAGACAAGATAAGATAGAGTGCTCCGACACCGAGTGTAGCACACTTTGTTCGATTACACTATAGACGGGTGAGGGGTGTTACAAGATTTCAATATAATCAAGCTTTTAACATTATATACAACCTATCTTTTTTTTCATGTCTCTAAACTTAAAGGTGTTATACTATCGTCATCCCTAAACTTCAATTTATAACAAAAAAAAAAACCACTTAAACTTTAATTTAAGTAATATTAAAGTCCTTCTAACAATTTATAATTGGTTTCCCAATTACCAACAACACTTTACAAAAAAAAAAAAAACTGACATAAATACCTCTAAAATCATCCATCTTTCTCACCCATTGCCCCTCTTCTCTCCTATGCTCTGTCTCTCTCCTCATATGCACTTTCTGTCTCTCTATCTCTCTCCCTCACACTCTCTTTGGACGCATAAAAAAATTATATGTTCTCTCGTCCTACATAAATCACAAATCAAAAATTAATCCTCATAAATTAATGCAACACAAAAATATACAAATTACAAAATCACAAATTAAATCTCAATTACAATTATAAATATGCAAATTGAAAAATCACAAATCAAAACCTTAATTGCAAGCTCTACCTATTGATTTGCAAAGAATTAAACTTGTAAGATGAAATCACTAAGGATAGATGGATGGAGAGGCAAACAATTGTGCAAGAAGCCAAAAAAAAAAAGAAAAGGGGATAGTTAATGCACCTCTGCTTCTCCCTAATATCGTTTGGTGCTATAGGGAAGACTTGTTTGGGTAGGCAATAAAAGAATCAACACAAGTGACAAACGAAAATTGCAATTTTAACCAGTAGATGAAGGACAAGGATTAAAATCTAATCAAGATGGCATCAGAAAATCAGACTAGTGAGTAGAGAATGAAGAAGATGATAATGAACTAGAATTCTCTACTCACTAGAATAAGATACTGCAAGCGAAAGAGCTGAAATGGGTGAAGAAAATAAAGACAATGAAGATGGAGACGAAGATAGTGAACCCTTTTCGTGCTGAAGATAGTGGTAGGGAAGAGGAAGACCCGAATGAAAAATTTTCATGGTAAAATCAATAGTTACCAGATTTCACACTCAGCGGTTCCCAGACACTAAATAAACCAGATTTCACACTAAATCCCCTCTTCTTTTTTTTTTATTCACAAATAATGACCTATAAATTACACATAAAATATAAACTGCTCTTTATTTTATTTTATTTTATTTATAATAATCTGCTGAGCTACGGTTATCATAAGGCCTTATTTGATTGGGATAAGTGAGCTCTAGAAATTCAAATTCCCAAAAAGTGTTCACCTCTTAAGAAGTGAAAAGTAATTTTTTCTCCACTTCTGAGGAAGTTACTTACCTTAAATCAGATAACTTCATGAGAAGCAGAATTCCAAGGAAATGATTTATTTGAACCAAACAAGGCCTAATATTTAGCTTAAGGAACAGGGAAAAAAGGGCTGTGTCACCGATAGTTATAAAATCAGATATGATTTAGCACTGAGATAAAAGGGATAAATAGAAGCAGTATAAATAAATATAACACAGTGAGAACAAAGGGATCCATTGAAACCAAACAAGTAGTAATTAATATATATATCCACCGCACAACCCAATCCCAACATCATTTTATGACTTAAAAAAAAAAAAGAAAGAATCAGTATTCAACACAGAATACATCAGTGATGTTAAACAGCCCAATCCCAACCCCAACCTGCACATCCAATCCCATTTACTAACAATCAAAAAATATATTTAGAAGAATCCGCAAGCAAAGTAACCAAACTGCGCACAAGTTGTAGATTTTCCAACTCAAGGTGTAACTGTTTCTTTGCTTTTAGCTTGCTGAAGGAGGAGGATGAGGAGCTGGGGCCTTCAAAAGCGGTTGGAGTGCCTTCACAACGATGCTCATATTAGGCCTGAACTCAGCTTCATATTGCACACATAATGCAGCCACAGCTGCCAACTGCAAAAAGCCAAACAATCACAATCAGTAACTAACAAAATGTTTCCACATGCAAAGGATAGAAAGAAGGAATAAAAAAATAAAAATATAAAAAAATAAAAATCAATTCACACATCCTTGTGTGCATCGTTTATAAGTGGGATCATACCTTGGCCACACCTTTAGGAGGATAATCTCCCTTCAGCTTTGGATCTACGCATTGTTTAACTTTGTCTTCACTCAGTCTTGGAGTAGCCTAACCAAAAACAAGTTTGTGTCAGATTATATCTGGCACAAGAAAAAGCGTAGAAAGATGATAATATTGAAGAGAACAAGGCAGAAAACCCACCCAAGTGACAAGACTCTGTTGTCCTCGTGGCATTGTGTGATCAACAGGTTTCCTCCCAGTCAAAAGTTCCAGAAGAACCACCCCAAAGCTATAAACATCACTCTTCTGTGTCAATTGTCCAGTCATTGCATACCTGTGGAGCAGTTAGAAAAATCACACATCAGTCTCATTGCTCCAAAACAAATTGTATGTACTTGATGCGGGAAACAATAATTTGAGAAGAAAAGAAATAAAGATATGAATATGTTGATAATTCATCAATATATATAGGTGCATTTACAGAAGAAAATAGCTCCCAACAGTTGGCACCAACTCACTAAAGTAAAAGAGGAAGAGGAAAAACAAGGCATTAATGATTACTTTCTGGAACAATTCTACCTAAAATTTGGCACACTTCACACTCAAGGATAAGATGCCACTCAAATTCAAAATTCATATTGAACTTATGACACTAGCATTTTCAAAAATTTACATATAATTACTATTTTCATGATTGCTTTACTTTCTATATCTATCCTGAACGCTCAGTTAATAGTAGGTTTATACATTTTTGTGTTAAATATTATAAATTCAACAATGTAAGCACACAAGACCATATCTGCCTGTCTAGAATGGCAGTTTCCACGTCCAAACATGACTTCAAATCAAATTTATTTGTTCATTAAAAATATTAATTAACTGATACAACTTATCTCAAATAAGTTGATGATATAATCCATCTTGCCCATGTAGTTCAAAGACAACATAATCACTTCATGCCAAAAGATACTTGTGCACTAAATTTCCATGACCGTGCTTTTTCCTGATATTTTACTGCACCTAGTGACCATTTGGCATTAACATATATGTGCACAACAGCACATACATAAAATAAATTAAAACAAAATAACTGCCAAGCATGATCATGCAAATAAAAAAGAGAACTCTCAAGAGTGACAATGACCAAATAAACTGAAGAAGTGTTTCAGAAGCATTACTCCGGAGCATGATAACCAAAGGTTCCCAAAACACGAGTAGAATGAAGGCGAGCAGCCATGTCAGGAGCCTGATTTGAAAGGTTAAAATCTGCAATCTTGGCTTTGAAGTCCTCAAATAGAAGCACATTGCTTGATCTGATATCTCTGTGTATTATAGGAGGTTGTACCTTCTCATGCAAGTATTCCAACCCCTTTGCTGCATCAACTGCAATTCTCACACGCTGCATCCAGTCAAGTGTGGGACCTGGTTGAGCCCCTTGAACTCCCTTTCTACCTGTCATTGCAAATATAAGGAAAGCTAACCAATCATTTTCTTTTCCAAGGGATATTTGCTGTAAGGTGATGTATAATGTAAATGAGGAGTACATAAGATGGGCTCACACCATGTAATATGTCATGGAGAGATCCCATTGTTGCAAATTCATATGTAAGCACTCGAAGATTTCCTTCCACACAGTAACCAAGCAACTCAACAACATTTTCATGTTTCAATCTTGACACCATGGAAACCTGAAATCAAAGAATATATATAATCAGACATCTTAAGACAGAGGCAAAAAGAAAAAAAAAAAAAATCACTTGACCATAATAAGGAATCAACAATTAGGTATGTTCTGTCTTCCCCAAATTGCTGGCATACCTGAGCCAGAAATTCGACGTTTGACTCTTGCTCAGATGCAACATCAAGTTTTTTTACTGCCACAGCTTTCCCATTATCTAAGTTAGTATAATAGACTCTTCCATAGGATCCTTCACCAATTAATGCCTTCGAACCAAAATTGTCAGTCTTCTCTTTCAATTCATCTAAAGACAATGCAGGCACTTCAATTGGAGGTGCTTCCTTCTGCACTTCAGCTCTGACCGGAGCTGATACCTTTGAGCCCTTCATTGGGTTCCCTAATATTTTTAGAAGAAAAAAATTAGAAAAAGAAAATATAAGAAAAGAAGCCAAATTGGACAATTCAAAAGATCATACATAATCTACAAAGCGAAAATAAGATAAAGTATGATGTGTTCAATCATTCAACAACACCGTATCATGATGGCCTCCATTCACATTATTTATTTTGAAGACTACAGAGAAATTATACCAATTACTTGCTTTCACTTCTTTAAAAAGAAGGGGGGAAAAACACATAACCCACAATATCCAGAAAATTAATTCCATAGAATTGGTATGTACCAACAAGCAATCAAATAATAGCTGATTTGGTAGCGCTTCCATTAGCTAAGATGCATTTAATTTGTGTACTGTAAGGATACCTATTCTAATTTGTTAAATCAAATTCACAATTGTAAGCCAAAATGTTGTAAGTTACAAACACTTGCAGAGGAATGGCACCTAGACACCCCATTTGGAAGAATCCTTGTGATAGAACTCAATTTGACACCATTCAGCTCTGTTGAACACCAAATCCGCATCAATACCCAAAGCTTATAAATCGCTTGATACTACTTCTCTCCACATCATCTTAGGTCTCCCCCTTCCCCTTTCCCATCCACGTCATGATTTTATTAGTAGAATTCAATTAAACTGATTTTTTTAAAAAAAATGAATATATTTACATTTTACATTTCACAACTTGTTGAATCTTTTGCCCAACATATTCATGATTTGTGTACTAAGATTAGGCGAAAGATTGCTTTACTTAATTGCTGCTTATGTGCATTGTAGGAATTAAAAAAAAAAAAAAATTCCAAGTTGATGATTACATGGTTCATGTTCACCTTGAAAGATACCCTGTAAATTCCTTGAAGAAATAGCATGCTCAAGCTATCGTTCCAGTCTCCATTTAGCAAGAACTTTGATCAAATGCATATTTACTTGACTTACCTAACCATATGAATATTAGTCATGTTCTCAATGTGGAGGATTTCTCACCTTATCAAGGCACTTTTAAGCCTCCTACATTGCTTTCTAGAGTTTATGCAAATCAACATGTTCCAAAGTCACCTCTCTTCCTCAACAGAAAAATACCATTAAAATTGTGTGAAATGATGAGTTTGTTACTTTCTCTCAAGATGGTTTCCATAGATTTCTTGTCAAGTGGCATGGTCATTCTTATTTCAATGCTACTTGGATTTCTGAAAAGGACTTTCAAACTTTGGATCCTTTTTTCTTGAATTCTTATTTGCAATTCAACTCTTTAGAGTTGAGTTCTTTTCAACCAAGGCGAATGATGCAAGATTTTCTTTAGGAAAAAATATAGGAAGTAGAATTTTAATTTTGTGTTGATTTGAGATTCCTATTTAGTGGTGGTTTAAGATTGTCTCATTCCTAATCCTAGTAGTAGTAGGATTAACAACTCTACTATATATACCTAAGTTCTCTAGGTATTTTGGTACATTATTATTATTATGATTATTATTGATTTTGAGAATTAATACAATAGAGAATTTGTTTCCCTGGAAAATTTGTTTCTCTTCCTCTTTTATTCTATTGGTTCTACATCAAGGGTTGTCTTGGGATTTTAAATACAGGGATCCCATCAAATATACTAAATTCTTGCAAAATCAGGCTGCTTTTGACATATTTTTAGTAACTTGAAAATTGAATTCCAACAACTATGTGCTTTTCCAAGTATAAGAATTAGGCAAATAAAATTCAATTGAAACAGTGGAAATGATTTAGCAATTGCAGTGGAGTAACATGGCAAAGACATCATCAGGACATCTAACATTTTAGAATTGCAACCGCATGCAAGTGGAGAGGTAATTGTAATGTGAAGCAATTTTACGAAGGTAATGATTATCTAGACTCTGCAAAGGCATCATGTAATTGTGTACTCAGAGAGTGAGACAACTTAGTTGTGAGATCAAACAATTAATTTTGAATCCTCATGTCTTAGAAATGTTTACATAAATCTGAACACAATCAAAATATTTTACTAAAAATATGTTCCCAAACTTCATACTAAGTTGCTACAATTTAATTTTAATATAGTTTCTATCATATATATCATTCAACTTGACAATTCCATAGTGATAATTCAACACCTAGACTTCCCAACAATTTATTTTCAGCAATAAGCAGTAAAGCAGGAAAAAGAGAACTACACATGTTATGAGCTGGATGAACACTGATAAGTCTTGGATAGACCTAATCAATTTTACCTTTAACAAGACAGTTATAACTATAAGAAAAACTTGCTTAGTATAAGAAAAGATTAAAACAAATGTACCATCTGTGTAGTTCTTTGGGCTTCTTTGTTGCTCATTCTCCCGTGATGGGTATGATTCTTCTACTTGACAGGTACAACAAAGCCACCTGCGCATCTTGTCTCTCTTCCTCAAAGCCAAATCGTCTACAGCACCTGTTTTATCCAATATATAGTAACCAGGAGAAGGTGCATGTGCCTACAACATACCCACAAAATATTCAAGGTAAATTCAACATCAAAACGTAGTAAATGGATCTTCAAATCAAAAACACAATTCAGCAATAACAAATTAGAATCCAAGGAATTTTTTTATCACATCCAAGCATTTAAATGGAGCACAGGTCACAATCCATAGTAAACAAGCATGACAGAGTAAACACAAATGATCCCATTAGTTAAAATCCTGGAAATGATAAGGGGCACCTTCCATCACAACGTAAAAGCATGTTCATCTTGTTTGATTAAATGACAAGACAAAAATCCGAAAATTAAATTCAACAACAAAATTACAATTATTTTTTTTTTCATTTATCTATGAATAATAATTCCCATCAAGTTGACGCAAATTAGAGTCAACCCAATCACCTATTATTCAACACTGACATTACTCATAATTAATAACACAGAAAAAGAATAGAGAGAGACACCCATTAATGCAATTGCTCCAATTAAAGGATCCAATTAACATTTAATTTAATAAAAAATAAGAGAGACCCAACAATCCTCACCCCAAAATTGCGCTGATGATAATCGTCCGCCATTAAACAAATTCAAGATCACAAGCAAATCAAGAAAAAGAACCCCAAATAATGAAACTGAATAAAGAAAATATTGAAAAAAAGAAAAAGAAAAAGAGGAAACGAAAGAGATGACAGTGAAAATGAAAGAATAGAAATGAAACGAAAGGTAAAGAGCGAAAGAGACCCAAATATTAAAACAAAACAAGAAGTGGAAAAATGAAATCAAAACCGAAATTACAGGAATAGACAAGATACCTGAGCTTTCTCTCTCTAACTCCCTGGTATGGTGTCTCAAAATTGATGGTTTGAGTTGGGAAAATGGGTTAGAGAGAGAAAGGAAGGAAGGAAGGCAGGAGAGAGAGAGATGGGATTTAAGGGTTTGCTTTGGAGAGAAGAGAGAAGAAGTGGGAAAGACAGATAAGCATAGCAACGCGGAAACAAAACATTACTTTGCTTATAACAGTATTCTATTCTCCCATTTTCCTTTCTTTCTCTCTCTATGATCATTTTTCCTTTTTTCATTTAATTTTTTTTTATTTTTTTTTAAATTAAATAATAAAAAATTAATTTAATTACCGTTTAATACGCATCTTCTTTAATATTTTTAATACCCAATCTTATTATATAGATTAATTTATTATAAACAAATTGAAAGTAGACTTCAATTTAAAATAATCATACATTTGAATTATGTTAAATAAAATTTTAATATATGTGTTTCTAGATTGAAATTCATTTATTTAAATGTTTAAAAAAATAAAAAATTAAATGATCACTAATTAAGTGTTATATTAATTATTATTAAATATATTATAATTGAATAAAATTTAATAAAGTAACTTAACATGGCGGCATATTTATATTTAACTCATCACATTTATATAAATATATTAAATTTTATAAATATATTAAATTTTGATCTCGATATAAATATAGTGAGAATATTTTTAAATATATACGAATATAGAAGATATAATATTTTCTATAATATGTGTAATCAGTCTAATTATATATCTATTTTTAGCATCTAAAAATTAAAATAAATATAAATAATAAGCAATAAATTTTAGTTAAGTATGGAATCATTCATATATAATAAAATTTTTTATTGTTGAGTAAATTTTTATATTATTATTCATTTAAAGCATAAAATTTTTTGAAAAGATTAAAATATTTTATAATAAACTAGTTAAAAGACTATATATAATTGAAAAAAAAAATCCTTGAGAAAAGTGAGCCAAATTTAAGAAAAACTAAAATATAATGAAAAAAAAATTATAACTATAATATTAAAGATTAAAGTGTAAAATAAAATAAAGTATGATATTTTCAATGTTTTTATTGGTAATATTGAAATCAAAATTATTAATTTTAAATATTAAAATATTTATTTTGGCAATTTAAGGGTATTATTAATGTAAGCTAATAATTAATGGCCTAATTACATCTAAAATAAATATTTTTATGAATTTAAAATTTAATCCAAACTTTTTAATTTTAATAATTTTCATAAATTATTCGACTGTCTAACTTGTTCAATATTAAAATTAAAAAAAAA
The DNA here is from genome assembly GCF_030052815.1 of Hevea brasiliensis. Classification (NCBI taxonomy): domain Eukaryota; kingdom Viridiplantae; phylum Streptophyta; class Magnoliopsida; order Malpighiales; family Euphorbiaceae; genus Hevea; species Hevea brasiliensis. The sequence goes on from NC_079493.1 coordinate 28,309,310, forward strand.
AATTTTTTTCAATGAAATATTTTTCTTTGTCCTTTTCTCTTACTCTCTTTTTGTCAATCAATTTTCTATTTCTTTATTCATTAAAATCAATTTTTATTTTTAATGAATAAAAATTTTATTTTTTATTTTTGCATAATTTAATAAATTTGATAAATTTACAAATAATTTCCAAAATTGAAAATTTGAAATTAAATTAAAATTTTACAGAAATATTTAGCTCTTGGTGTAATAATTAGACCATAATTAATGGATAAACGTGAATATGGATTAGGCTTAATAATAAGTTTTAATGTAAGTATTGACTTATTCGAAATTTCTAAATCCAATAGTAAACATTCTTAAGGCTCGGATTGGTTTGACTTTTAAATTTTTTTTTTATTTTCATGTCAAAATATTAAATTATTATATATATACAACATTTATTAAATTTTAGCTTTTGAAAAAAAATCATATTTTAATTTTGGTATAATGATAAAAATTGAAATCCTTGCACATATTTTTAATTAATTTTAACTAAAACTTATCAAATTACGATTGATAAGCCTGCTATTTATTTTTAACTTTTAACTTAAAATAAATTTTTATAATATGAATCAAATTAAAAATAATTAATTAATTATTTAGTAAAATTATTTAAAAATAACTTTTAAATAATTTAAGTGTTAGGTTAAAAGGTAATTAAAAGTAATTTAATTTATTAAAATTAAAAAAAAATATATAATTAAGTGTCCTAATTGTTAAAATAGAATAATATTAATATTTTTTAAAATTATTAAGATAATATAATCTTTTATTTAGTAAAAATAGTTTTAAAATAAATAAATAAATTATAAATAAAATATCTTTATTTAAAATTTTTGACTTATTTTAAATTATTTTTTAATTTATAAGCAAATTATATGTTAATTTATTTAAAATTTTCTACTTTTAAATAAATTTGATCAATTTATAAGTCAAATCAAATACTTTCTAATCAATTTAATTTAATTTTATTTAATAATTAATAATATATCACTTATTTAACAGAGTTAAATTTTAGTTTTCACTCTTTTAATATCTTACTTAAAAAAAAATAATACATTAAATTATATAAAAAAATAAAGTTCATAGTTAGTGTGAGATATTCCAAGTGGGGGAGGAGTTGGAATGTCATCACAGAATTTTAGTAGTGATTTGTAGTGGCCCACACCCCATGTGTTGTTTGTTGCAGTGGAATTATGAGAGCATCACAAGGTGGAAAGTGGAAATTTCCAACCCACCTAATGCTAATTCTCCCTTTTATTCTAACCTTTTGCCAGCTTCTAACTTAGGTGTTCTTTGTATCCACTCTAATATTTTTCATCACATTTGTCACACTTAAATCTAAGGATTAACTTAATTGTAACTGTATTTTTTAATTTTGGGTGATTTATTTTTTGAATTTCTTTTTTAATATCAATATAAAATAAAATAAAATATTATATCTCATGCATTTTAAAATAAAAAAACACTATAGCTATCATGAAAAGAATAAAATATAGTTTTTAAGGAAACTTCTCCATGCTGATTTTTTGTTTATTTTTTTTTATTAACTCTCAAATCTGTATACATTTTCAAATGAATTCTGGGATATCTCATTAAATCTATTATTTGATAGATTTTTAGTGAATAAATTCTCATATTTATTTTTATTAATTAATCTTAAATATATAATTTTATTATATTTTTCTCCTTTAATAAAGTTATTATTTATTTTTGTTAATAAACTATTGTGTTTTGAATAAGAATGCTATACGAGATATAGATCCTTCCTTCCTTCGATAAGATATTTAAATTTAAAAGTTTTATCATGAGACTTGCAAAAAGAATATAAAGAGTGAAACATCCAATTTACCTATTAGTCTATTTACATGCTCTATTAATGCTATGGATTTTTTAATTTTTTTTGTATTAATTTTTTGTATAAATGATTAACTTGTATGATTTGTAGTTTATTTTTATATTTAATAAAATATCTTTCTTATTCAATGAAAAAAATTCACATTATATATTAGTTAATTCACAAAATTATTAGATTTTTTAAGTATAAACACATTATAAAAAAAAGCACATGAATATATTAACTAATAAAAAAAATAGAATCTTTTTTATTTTCATTTTGTCATTACTAGAGCTAGAAATAATAGTTGCACTAATTAGAGAAAAAAAATTCATAAAATGAGAGAAATAAGAAAAATAAAAGCAATGTTATTATTGAAAGTATATATAAGCTTATTAAAATAAATAAAAGCATAATTAGGAATGTAAACCAACTTGGGTGAGCCGAGATTTAAAAAGTTCATCAAAAATTTTTCAAACTCAATCTCCTCTCATATCAAATTCGATCTAAATATTTATAAGTTTAAATTTAGCTCGTTTAAAAAATAAGTTTTAAATGAGTCGAGCCAAATTGAACTCTTTATCAAATTGAGTCTCGAATAACTCGACTCATTTACAAAGTGAGTTAGATTTATTATTATAAAATTCAAACAACGTAATTTTGATTAGCTTTAATATAAAAAATAACTTAATTTTCATAAAAAATTAAACTTAAATACTAAATAACTATATTTAATAAATACATTTTATATAATAATTATATCATAATTTTAAATAATATATTATTTTTATAATATTTCAAATAAAATAACAAATATTTATAATATAATAAATAATATAAATATTTTTATAAACAAGTTAGTACACGAGTATCGAGCCAAATACTATTAAACTCGAGTCCAACTCATTTTCTGAATAAATCGAGCTTTTATCAAAATTAACGTCGAGCAATTCACAAATAGGTTGATTCATTTACAACTTTTTTTTTAATGTCCGTTTAATGTTTTAAATGAATATATATATATATATATATAAACACACATATAAACCTAGCTTCATTGCATTTATTTTTAAAAGTAGGAAGAATGACGTTAATGATCATGTGCTAACGATTTTGGTAACTGGTATTCCTCAAATGCACTTTTCCGTAAATTTGCAAAAATTCAATTCATGCAGTTAATAAAAAAAAGCCAAAACTATATTAAAAAAAAAAGTCAAACCTTTATGTGAATTGTAAATTTTGATCAATTTTTTTTTATTTTATTAATTTTAACATAATTTGAAAATTTAATATTTATTTTGTCATTTAAAATTAGAGATTTAAAGAGCTAATGTGATGAATGACATGTCAAAATATTATTATTATTATTTAAAATGGTATTGCTCATTGAGAAAATACGTAACGACTGACTAATACATTGTTGCTAATGTGAAAAAAGTATTATTATTTTATACGTTTTACCATGTGGCATAAATTTTGATAACAAAAAAAGCTAAACATTTTTTATATTTATCAATTTTAACTAATTCTATTCGAATGGAAAGAGAGATAAAGAGAGGTAGGTGCAAGGTGGAGAGAAATATCCTCTTTTTAAAAAATAATTATATTACTTAGCATAATAAAAAGTAATTTATTTTTTTAGAGAGAGCCAACTCTCTCTCTTTAAAACAATAATAATTTTTTTTTAAAATATAATTTAACAATAATAAATTATACTAATGAACTATTTTTATTAAAGAGAGAGAGTGGATGAAATGTCAAGAGAGAGGTCCTCTCTCTTAAAAATAACATAGAGAGAGATAGAGAGACACAAAAGACAGACAGAGAGAAACATGACTATTTTTTAAATAAATGACATTTCTCTTTTACATTCCACTACCTCTCTCTCTTTAATAAAAATATTTTATTAGTATAATTTATCATTTTCAAATTATATTTTTAAATAATAATTTATTTATTTTTTTAAAGAAAGAGAGAAACAGAGAGAGACAAAAATTGACATAGAGAGAAATACAAAGAGAGACATATACACGGAGAGAGATGGGTGGAGGATGAGGAATAAAGGTCCCCTCTCTAAAAAATAATGAATTATTTTTTATTTTACTAAGGAACACAATATTTTTTAGAAAGAGAACATCTCTCTTTCACCCTTCAGCCACCTCTCCTTGTCTCTCCTCCCATCAAAAAAGAATCGGCTAAAATTGACAAAAATAAAAAATATTTAACTTTTTTAATTATTAAAGTATATGCTACATTATTAAAAATATATAAAATAATAATATTTTATTACATTAGTTACCACGTCAATAACAATGTTTTAGTCAACCACCACATCATCTACCAAATCAATAACACTATTTAAAATAATAATATTTTATCTACATCATCTGCCACATCAACCCCTCAAATCACTAACAAAAATAAACACTAAATTTTGAAATTTGCCAAAATTGACAAAAAAAAAATCAAAATTAACAACTAATGTAAAAGTTTGGCTTTTTCGACAGGCAGACTTAAAAACAAAATTAAAAGCTACACTAAAATAAACAAATAATCCACCATTATTGCCTGTCCCTAATATAACAAAAAGAAAGGTACAATTCTACCATACGCATAGACTCATTCAAATCTTTCAGCAGTAGGCCATACAAACAGAAGTTCAGCTTCCCATCAAATGCTGGAGGCTTTGAGTCTCTCCTATCCAGCTGAATAATGGTCAGAATTATGGGCACAACAATAGAGTATTGATATAAAACTTTCACTCACTTTTGATCTAAAAATCCATCCATTCTCAAGTCAACATAACTTTCTTCAAAAACAATAGCCAATTTCAGATTAAGTTCCAGAATTATAGACAATTTTTTTTCTTGCCCTTTTACATTAAAGCACCTCTACTCCCTATTTTTCACATGATCAATAAGGTGTTATTGATATGCATCAAACTTGTTCTCAAGCTTCTTCATGCGGATACAGGGGTCATATCTGTAGAAACGCTGACTCTTGGCAACCGCCGCTTAAACGCTAGCATCTTATTTAATGCACCAATGTAGGCCTTCACACTGGAAACAACAATATCCATTCCAGCACCGGATCCACTAGCAAAAAAAAAAATAAATAAATAAAATAAAATGATTTTATGATCTGAAAGGGAAGTTGAAAGTAGATATGCTAACTTAAAGCAAGGTTAAGCCAGGTAACATACCTAAATGAACGTATTAGTGGTTCGCCTGTTAAAGCAAGAGTAGTGTGAATGTTCTCTCCACGAATTACAACACGGGTAGTGGCTATTGCATCTATGCCTTCTGTAACAGCATTCATGGAGTATTCAAGAAGTTCAACAGGTTCCTGCAAGCACAGTGAAGCAGACACAAAAGCACCACTTAAATTACAATTGCTTCACTAAAAAAAAAAAAAAAAAAAAAGCAGAACAAATGTTTAAATAAAGTGGGAAAAGTTGTCAAATACAACAAATTCATCACCAGTAACAAAATTAAGTGCATAAATTACAGCACACTACAAATTTCTGTGACATGTTAACCTGAAAATATTTTAATCCTCAATACAAGCATTGCAGGTATACCATGGCTTTAAATCGCGGTCGCGGTTGTAATCGCAGTTGTAATCGCAGTCGTTATCACGGATAACGGAAACAAGCCTGTGATGGTCATAATGTAACAATAACGGCCTATCGCTACGCAAATTTTTTTATAAAATTTGCAAAGTTCATAAAATGAATAGATATTTAAAGATATAATTAAAACAAGATATACAACTAAATTATAAGCATAAATATATTAAATAAAGATATCAAATCCATCCAATCATTAGTATTAATCAAAAAAACCCAAAGATTCTCTGCCAAGAAAATAACAGCCTTTACTTAACAGTTGGTAAGGGCCATTACCTTTACATAACAGTTGTGATGGCCTTTACAACTGTAATTTTAAAAATCCGTTATATAATGGCTGTAACGGTAATGCTAAGCTTATTTTCCTTTGAATAACTATCTAAAACAATGGGGTATACTACATTCTAGGTTTGTTGAACATAACTATCCAATACAAGTAAATCTTGTATCTTTCTTCTTTCAGGTAACTGGAAATAGAGGAAAAGAGAAGTTCAAACAAGTACGGAGAGAAAATAAGACAGAAAAAGCAACTGAATTCTGTTGTTTTCAACTGATTGGATTCTATACATTCCAGATTATATTGCTACTGCTGATTATTGCTCTCAATATGATCACTTGCTATTCCAACACAATCTGTAACTTTTCCTAACTACTATAGCAACTAACAGCCAGCTTATTAATTGTCGTAACTGACATTCCTGCCAAAGCACTTGAGCTGAAGTTTGAGCTGATTTCTCCTTGCATCACTATCACCACAAATAATTTAACCAAAATTTCCCTTTCCCAGACTAGGGCCTAAAAAACAAACCTGTAAGGCAAACAATTCAAAGCTCAACAAAGAGTAAGCTTTAGGATCAGTCAAATTTATAACTAAATTTTAAAATAATTGAGGAGGGACCTATTTGGGATGAGCACTTGATCAATCTTTATTAGTCAATATTGAGTCATATTTTACACTTCTTTAGCCTCTGTTTTTCTCTTGAGTAAGCAGTACCAGCAGCATATCTAGTTTGTGTTCTGCAGAATAAGTACTGGACCCACTCAACTAAATCTTTAAACAGAAGCCATATTACTCAGATCTTATGCAACCCTTAAATCTTCTCTTCCCATTTAGTTTTGTCCATATCACTCAGACCAGAAATATCTCCTCATTCCAACAACTCTGCAATCCACAGCCCATAGATTAACTTTAATCCGCCTAATGATAACTAAACCTTTTTTATCAAACATATCCATCGAACCTTTTTTATCAAACATATCCATCGATTTTACTCTTTACACACGCACACAAAGTTGAACACAAAACCTACTTTTGTTTGCATTGTACGAAACCATGGCCAGATTCTGAAGATGGAAATGAATTTTCCAAGATCCTACACCTGAGCTTTCAATTTACAAACTATATCCTAGGTCAAACCATAAACCTTAATTATAATCCTGAGAACTCATTAAACCTTGCTTTGAATAAGGACTTGCAGCAGCATTATCTGACCTGCAACTGTCACCTAGTTAACTGCTCATTAAAGTTTTTGGACAATCATTTTAAAGTCAATGGAGCATTCTAGCAAGTAAATTCGAATTGCACCTTCACAATGAGATCAACAGCCTTGTATCCTGCATCTACTGGCCCAGATCCAACAGAGCATGCAGTGTGCTCTTCACCATTAGCATCAATGAGTTTAACTGTTGCAGTAGAGAGACCAAGTGTTCCACAAGTAACCTATTTATGAAGTTCATTTCAGTTGAACATTAACAATAAAAGAGAATTAAAATAAATCCGCAGCATGAACAAAACAAATGAGACAAAATTTCAAACGAACCTGCAGATCACAAAGCTTCCACACAATTTCTGGCTGAAAAACTTCATCTGACACCAATGCTATCAAATCCGCATCAGTAACCCTCTAGAACATGAGCAAATCAACAGAATCAACAAAAGCATCTCAACAAAACAACCAGAAAAACCAATAATTAAACCAGAAAAAAGACCAACTCAGGTATTGCTTGCTACACCACAAATTCAACCAACAATTTTAATTACTATACTTCTATATATTTTGTTTATAATATTCTTTTTGGATTTTACAGACATTATATATTATATGTTTTTAACTCTGCCTATACGAGCTTAACAAAGCATAGTCGGTCTCAAGCTTGGGGAAAGGAGGAAGGTTGTGGTAGGTTGACAACCAATGTAAAACTAAATCAATTCTCATGAGTACGGATCTTTTTGATATAAACTTGAGGACATGCCCACTTAGGCATGCGCTATATCGACACTTGAGTTTAGTGCTAAACGAGCAAGAGATTTTAGCATACCGCCTCTTGAGTGTGTCGGATCATATAAGCAATGGTTCCCACATCATAGACGAGTGTGAGCAAAAAAGCTAGTCATGCCAGGAACATACAAGGCGCAAACCAAATAGCTTTTAAGGAAGCTATTGATAGAAGGTGTATGTAATTTAGACAATAGCTTTGATACCGAGAGAAGTTCATTGGTGTGTGCTAGAACAAAAAAGTCAATCTCAAATATACAAATGTCATTAAGAACACATATGAGGGAGCGATTACAAGTGTGAAAACAATAGAAGATGATACGGACAAGTTATCCATAACAGTGGGTTTACATCAGGGATTAGCTTTGAGTCCATATTTGTTTGCTTAGTTATGGCTAAACAATTATATTCAATATGATGTGCCACGGTGCACCTTATTTGCACATAATATTGTCTTAGTAGATAAAATAAGTGAAAAAGTTTATTAAAGTTGGAGTTGTGGAGAAAGATTATTGAGAATAAGAGCTTTAGGCTAATTAGAAGTATGACAAAATATGTATATTGCGAGTTTAGCACTCAGTGAAGAAATGAAAGGGAGGTTCAATTGGATGGAATTTTGGAGCCAAAATGTAGTTAATTTAAATATTTAGGTTCTATCATTCAAAAGAATGAAGTAATAAATGAGGATGATTCTCGTAGGATGAAAACAAGATGGATGAAATGGAAGAGTGCAACAGGTGTTTTATGCGATCGTAAGATCCCTAACGAAGTTAAGTTTTATATAATTGTGATCAGGTTAGCTTTGGTATATGGGAGTGAATATTGGGCATCTAAGGGACAACATATCTACAAGATGAGTGTGGCAAAGATACAAATATTAAAATGGATGTCTAGTTGGGTGGACGCAAGATTAAATATTGGGGAGGGGGCGCTAAGATTTAACTAGTCCTCTAATTATTATAATTAATAAAAATTTATAAATTACACTTTTATTAAACAATAGTCGCTATTCATTGCTTTTTTTATAAATCATATATTTTATTATTTTAAAAAATAAGGAAAAACTTAAAAAAAAAAAGGGTCCATACTACACCCTAGTCAATGAACCCATAGCTTGCCCTCTAGACACCACCTCTAACATAATAATCCCAAAGCTGAAAACATTAGATTAATAACAACACTTCTTTTATGGAAATAGCAGTTTCTCTGCTAAGTGAAATAGCAGTTTCTCATTGAAGGCATCTTGATTTGGAACTCATGCTCCCAACACTGTGCCAACCTAAAGTTGCCCAGCTGAGCATTATAATGGGAGTCAAGCATCACATTGCTTATCTTTACATCTCGATGAATGATCTGAATCTCCAATTGTTCATGAATTTAATAAAATACAGCAGCTAGGCCACCAATTATTTTCCTTCTCTCCCAATTAAGCAGTGTTGCTATCAAGTTTTCTACCCTTCTGAAAAGCACCATGACAAGGTTGCAGTTGGGCACGTAGTCACAAACCAAAATCAACCGGACTTCATGAACACACCATCCTCTTAGCCTAACAAGATTCCTATGTCACAAATCAAGCAAATACCAAAATAGGATTTGAGAGCCAAACCTCAGAAGTCCTTTAATGGTATACTGGATCAGGCAACAACACACAATGGTGAAATGAGGGGGTTGAGGCGACACCGGAGATGCTGATCGGAGTCGAAACGACCAGCAGTCGCCTCCATGCGCCGGTGAGTGAAGAAACGGCGAGAACCTGAGTTGGGCGCGTGAGCCTCATGCGCTTGGATTCCGGCGCTCGTATCAGAGGGGACGGCCGGTAGGCGGCCAAGGTCTCTCTAGAGCTGGGTGGTGAGAACAAATAGTCACCTAGATAGATGACCTGCTCTAATACCATGTAGAAAGAGATGATTCTCCTTAATTTCAATTAATCTGTACATGGGTATATATATACAATTGATTCCTATAATTGTGTTCTACTAATTAGGAAGAAATCCTAAATAAGAAATCCTAAATAGGAATATAGACTACAGAATATACAGAGAAATAATATAGTGATTGACTTTCCATAACAGTCCTTATCTTTCACCAACACTTTTCCTTATTTATCCTTAATGCACCTAACTTGATTGAGATCTTGGCATTTCTTTTCTCTCCTCCTTGCTAATCTATAAATATCTCTCCCCTTCTTTAATTTCAAGTTTCTCATATAACTTTTCAAAAGCCTGCGCTCTTGCTTGACTAACTGCCTTTTTTGTCTCTTTCTTTACTATCTTGTACTGTTCATACGTCTCATTATTATCACACTTAGGTAATTTCTTATACCATTCCCTCTTTCTCTTCACTGCCTTTTGTACTTCCTCATTCTACCACCATCTCTCTTTTGAGGGTGGTCCATGTCCTCTAGACTATCCAAGTACTTTTCTAGCTACTTCTCTAATTTTTGATGCCATCTGTATCCACATACCATTGGCCTCCATGTGGAGGGCGATAATGACAAAATTTACAATTTTTAAATATTGACGCAAAATTTATCTCAAACAGAGCTGAATGGAGAAAAAAGATTAACATAGCTAACCCCAACTAATTTGGTTGTTGTTGTTGTATTGTTGTATATATTATATGTTTTACTGGAACCAAATTAAACCAGGATACATTAGCTTTCATTCGGTTGTAATCAGGGTCAAAGCCCTTAAGAGGCCACAACCCCCCCCCCCCAAAAAAAAAAATCAAAATATTTTTTTAATTATATATAAAAATTAAGATTTATATGTAATAAATTTGTCTATAATTAACTCTTTCGAAATATTTATTTTTAGTAAAATGTTTACATATAGAATTTCAATTTTGTTTTCAAATAAATACTTTATTATATAAAATATTTTTAAGGAAATGAATTTTATTATATTTATACTTATAATTAATTAATTAATACTTATCCCATAAAATCTCACAATAATTATCTTAATTATCACTTGATAACTTGCATTAAAAATAAAATCTTTAATTTTGAATAAGCCTCATATCCACCTACATTACAGTAACAAATAAATTCTTTAAATTTTTCAATTTCATTTATAGTTTACATGAAATTGTCTTAGAAAAACTTTTAAATAGAAACAAATTAAAAAAAATTATATTGTGATTGACCCCTCCAAACTAAAATTCTTAGCTTTCACCACTGGTTATAATATTTTAGTTCAGTTTGAGATATATCTCCAATGTGAAAATCAAACCATGCAAATACCTCCTGTTCTATAAATTGAAATGTCAACTCATAAAAAATAGGTTATATAAAATCTAAAATAGGAAAATCAACTTATATCAATAAGCTTTAGGAATAAATCAATCTCATTTCAAAATTAAAGGAATTTTAGTATTATGCTGACAAACATAACTTTAGCCTCTTTCTTTGTAATGAACTTTAATCTTGTTTATATTCCTTTAACATATATTACTTTGTGTACGTGTGTGTATAGATATATACAAGTTAATCTCTATGTAATAATTGAGAGAATTTTGTTGAAATTTTCGTGAAATGTTGTACAGGCATTAATCCTAAATACGGTTTTGTATCCTAAATCAAAGTAATTTTAATGATAGAGTAATTTATTGTAGTTATCATTGATTATTAGAATTATTAAAGACTATATTATTAAATCATATTATTATGATTCTAATAGATAGGGCTGAAACTAGATGCAAGGGTGAGGGGCTGTGGTACTCCTAAAATTTTACTTATAAATTTTAGTATATTTTTCAAAAAATTAATAACGCCCCCCCCCCCAAAAAAAAAAATAAATAAATAAATAAAATGATAAATTAACCTGTAAATTTTAGTGTATTTTTTAAAGAAATTATTGTTTGCCCCTTCAATATATGTCAATTTCATTTAGATTTTTATATTATCTAATTTTAATCCCTTAATATTTTATATTTTTGCCAAAATTTCATTTAGTTTCTTTTTAGTATTTATTTCCTCCCCCCTCCACACCCCCCCCCCCCCCCCCCCTCCCTCTTCCAAAGCCAAGATTCTAATTCTGCCCTGCTTATGATAGGTTTTTCTTAGATTTTATGGTTATTGTAATTGCGTAAATTATTGTTGTTATATTTGGTTCCTAGAATTATTAAAAATCGTGGCAGTATAATTCTTACATTTAAATTTTTTTAGCTAGATTTTCATTTGTTATACTGTAATTAGTAATTATATTAATTATAATTCCGCCCTATTGTTCCATTAATCAATTTTGATTTTAAAGTGGAATCAAAATGAACATTTAGTTTGATAATTAAATTAATAGTTTGGAAATCAAACAACTTGACAAAAAATATTGTAGTCTCAAGTCCTTAGTCTAATAGTCAAAAATCAATTATTTAATAGTCGAATTAATAGAAAATATTATCATTTTATTGTTGAGGATATTTTAAGAAGTAATAATAAATGAATTTCTAAATATAAGTTTTTATCAAGCATGAATGATATATAATTCAATTGAAATTCCCATATTAATATTAATTTTGATTCTAGTACTCAATAAGAACAAACACTTAAAATGATTGAATTCCTATTCTTTATTGAACCAAACACCTTGAAAAAATATTCATTTTATTATCATTTTCTTAATTTTTATTTTCATTATATTTTTTATTTTGAAGTTCAAATAAAATAGACTCATATATATAAAAGAATATTTTTCCTTTGAGAGATTACCCCCATTCATTTCAAATCCTAGATTCACCATTGGCGCTCACCTTGCACTTTGCTAGAGACACAAACCTTAACAAAATGGGGCACACCTGTGAAGGTTGCTTGCCTTTCAAGGTTGAGGCATTGAGAGCTATGCCCCTTGCGCCTGAGGCATGCATTTAACAACTATGATAGAAGCAACATTGAAATAGAGAAATTTTGAAATGCAAATAGAAATTTGAAATCACGCTAAAATAAGTGATAAGTTCAATAACTACAAGTGAAATAAGCTAAAAAGTATCAATGGTTCATCTTCACCTTTTTTTGTTCAGCTATTGCCTTGAAACGCCAAAAGATGTTGCCGAGTTGCTCATCATTCAATTCATAGCCAAGCTGAAAGAAGCAAAAATGGCAAATGGTTAAAGAATAGCAAATGGTTAAAGCACAGAGCAAACAAAATGGTAATTAATCAATTCTCAAGTGTGTGAATATTCATTTACCTCTTTTAATCGATCTTTTAAAGCATGGCGGCCACTATACCATAAAAAGGTCAAAAGGGGCAAAAAAGTAAAAGAAAATCATTAAATTGAATTTGTGGAGGCTAAAGAACATATGATGTAGTAACCAACAAAAATCAGTAATAGCATCTATAATAATTAAACATAAAATACAAAAAAGTAACATGTATCAAAAAAAAAAAAAAATGTATCTTCTTTTCTATAAGTGGGTAGATATTATTTATTCCTCATGTAGATGCAAACAAATCAGCTAAATTAGAAGCCTATTAATTTGTTGAAGCATAACAAATAGTTGCTTTGGGGAATCTCTTCCTCTAATAATGACAAGAGTTCATACCAAATGCATTCACATAGTTTAGTACTCATGTCTCATAGAAACACTCATGTCTCATAGAAACTATGTCCACCACTCCATGACGAATGTAGCTTGTGCAAGAGTCCCTCTTGTCAATCAAAGCTACGACAAATGAATTTACGATGATTAGGGGTGCACACGGCTCTTAAGGGTCCTGAATTGAGTCGAACAACCGTACCAAATCGATCAGTACCATACTGAACTTAACTTATTTTACTGTTTTGATTCGATTTTAATTCTTCACTAAGAATCAAACCGAAACCATACAAGACCCATGTCAAACCAAGAACCAGTAATGATAACATTAATACTATAAGCACTCTCACAAACTTGTACTCATGTCTCAAAGAAACTATGGCCACCAATCCATGAGGAATGTAGCATGTGCAAAAGTCCCTCCAGTAAATCAAGGCTACTACAAATGAATTTACACTAATTAGGAGCATGCAAGGTTCTTAGAGGTCTCAAATTGAGCCGAAGAACCATACCAATCAGAAATATACAAAACTAAACTTATTTTATTATTTTAGTTTGGTTCTGGTTATTAACTAAGAATTTACTGAAGTCGTACTTGACCCTAATCGAATTGGAACCAAATCGAAAATAGAAAATCGATTTTATACATATGTTTTTCTATGATTTTTTAAAGATACTTTCAATATAATTATATATATTTACATTTATCTACATTTTTCTTATTAATTTTAGTAATAAATACATTAAATCACCTTATAATTCTTAATTATAACTATATTAGTATATTATATAATATGCTTAATTCTTAATTATATATTTACCTTATAGTTAAAAATTATATAATTAAAAAATAGCTAACAACCAACTTTTAAGCTTACATGGCAATTTAAATATAGCTTTTCATGACAACAATTGCATAAATTCATTTTAAAAACCAAAATCCGAACCGAAACCAAAGTACTGAGAATCAAACCAAATCAAAACTAAAGCATCGAAGAATCAAACTGAAACCATACCAAACCATAACTATACTGAACCAAAACCGTATCCAAATTATATTTTGGTTCCAATTTATAGGCAAACCCCAAATTGAAGCCGCACACCCCTATCGTTGATAGTCGCTTTAATTGCCTCTAACAAAATCATGCTATAAACAATGTAGGACCAAATATTAAAAAGCTAGCAACTAATGTTTAAGCGCTTAGAGAACCAAATATGGTGTTCGATCTTATACATATAAATTCTAAAATCCATGAATCCAAGGAATTACCTTTTTCTTTTCCCCGTTTCAATATCACTAGCTAGTCTTTATGTTTAGCTAGTCCTATATGAAATTTCAATCTTGCTAAATGTCTACTAGTACCACCTATAAAGTTCAACTTCAGTTCATTCTCATAACTTGATCAATGAGACTCAAGACTCAACTAAGTCTTTATCTCAAAAATTTGGGATCGGCTATATGGATTCGCTTTCTCCACTCTAAACGATTTTGGGTTAAATCCTCATAACTTGATCAATAAGCAATACAAATAATAAATGTTTATTTGCTTTCAATTTGATCACCAAATTTTGTCTAAGAAATGCATAAGAAGTTAAGAAGACATAATAAATTGATCTATCATAACAAAGAAGATTAATACCTGAGTTTTCCAAGGACAATCCCAGCATTATTAGATCGTTCAAGCCCAATATCTTCAGGAGACATAATCTCATACGTACCTTTATGTTTTAGCATTCCATCCTAGAAAATCAACATATATATATATATATATATATATATATATATATATATATATATATATATATATATATATATATATATTAAAGCTAAAGTCAAAAAGGAATGATTCAAAGATACCATTATCAATTAGGAGATGTTTCCCCAAAATGCATGGTCTATAAGGCAAACCCATGTAATGCGAAACAAATGGGCCAAGATATCCAATGCAAGCACTTCTAACTACAAATGATATATTACTAGAAATCTACATATTGTGAAAGGTCTATATAGCATTGTTGCTAGAACAATTGTTAAAAAATGTTATTAAAATTTGTTTTTAAGGTAAATTTAACATGTTTGGGTACAAAAAACTCCACAATGGATAAACAGTAGTTTCAAATTGCTTTTTATAACATCTACAAATTTTCTCTTCAAAAAAGCAAGTTTCAACCTTAATACCAAACAAATCCAAAGAATACATTTATGCAACCTTCAAAAGCAAATGAAGCAAGTGTATTCATAAAATGAATAAGAGAAAGAAAAACAATAATGAAGGTTAAAATATTGAGCCCCTTATTAAGGCAAATTTCCATGCTATGAAGACAAAAGCATGATTTGTCAACATCTACATTACTTTGCAGAGTTTGAAATTGTCAAAAGACTAAAATATCTTGCTATAATAGGAATCCCTCTCAATCATTTCATAAGCTCAAGCAATGATCACCATCTCAAATTTCCAACAATTCCCAACCCCATAGAAAAATTCAACTGCCATATTTGGACATAAGGTCTTTAGCAAAAGAACAAGCCGGTCATAGGATTTAATAAAACTAACTGCGACATAAATATACTTCATAAGTAAAAAGGCACCTAAACAGCATATAAATGGTTTCGCAACAAAGGTCTAACGCAAACCAATTGTATAATCATAAAGGTAAGCGGTAAACACAATAGACGCTTAGTGTTTGGAGTTTATTAGTACCAACCTGATGTATGCCACTTTCATGAGCAAAAGCATTAGCTCCAACAATAGCCTTGTGCGGCTGCAAATGCAATCCAGTGTACTCTTCTACCTGAATAATCATTGCAAGTAATAAGTATGATAAAAACAAACAACAGTTGATAAAGAAAAAACATATTCTGGACATGCAAAAAAAAGCTCATAGTTATACCATCTTGCTTGCCATAGTGATGCGTTTAGGATTGATTCCAGTATAAAGACCTCCTAAAACATGCTCTCCACGACATTTGATGGCCATTACAACCTACATTAGTAGTTAAAACAAACATAAGAAAACGAAAACACAAATACAAAGAAAATAGTGAAAAACAATTAAAGAAGCAAGGATATGATATGAAGAACAATGAACAAAAAAAAATGCTTCAACAAAGCTGAAAATTCAAAGAAGTGAAGTCCGAGTAGCATTGCTTTTAGAAATTTGGTGGTACTGCAGAAACGCAAGTAAAGCTCAACATCACATATATACAAGCTTAGTAAGTAGGTTGTGTATTCAAAGAAACAATGCATGAAATCAAGGAAGCACACACATTGTGCAGAAAGAACAAGCTATTTCTATGCAACAATCAATATAACAGTAAAGTCCATTCATTAAATACCAAAAATTCTAAAAATGCCCTTTAAAAAAACCGAAACAAGAGGGGAGATTAGGGCAGAAAGGAGAGTTGGAGTTGGCTAATTCTACAAATTCCAAAACAAGTTTGCCAATTAATTGCTATTGCATATTCCCAGAAGTTTATTGTCACCTGTAGTTGCAATCCAGGACTAGAACTTTTAAGTCCAAGTTCATTTTGGGATATTTTGACTACCTCCAAGAGTAGTTTTTGGCAGGCAAGGTAGGAAAGGGCAATCTTTAGAGTGAAATAATTAATTAATGGTGATCTTTTAGATAAAAAGATGAATCACATCTTTCTAATTGTTCTGATAAATAAGTTTAAAGAAGTGTGTCTTCCAGGTAATTCAATTGCTAAAAATTAAATTCCTTCAATTTTAAAGGGCAACAGTAGGCCAAAATTAGATTTTTTTTTTTTTCTTTAAGAACCAATTTCAGAAAGAAGCATGGCCAATAACTACCCTATAAAAGTTTCAACCTTTGTTACCACAGAGAGTTGGTAAACTACCTTATGAAGCATTTCAGAAGCTTAAAGCTTCATTTTTATCAACTAAAAGACAAAAATGCCATGTTATAGGAGCATTCACAATCATGCATATAATAGGCTCACCTCCTCCAATGAAGCATTTCCAGCTCTTTCACCAATGCCATTGATTGTTACTTCAAGTTGTCTTGCGCCTGCATATGCTCCCTGAATTAAGTAAAAGCAAGGATGTGCGCACTTAGGTTCCAGCCCAACATGCATTAAGTAGAATAGAAAGAACAATGACATACTGCTAAGGTGTTAGCTGTGGAAAGTCCAAGATCATTTTGGCAGTGTGTTGAAATGATGACATTTTCTATTCCAGGGGTATTGGCTTTTATTTCAGCTATCAACTGTCCAAATTCACTAGGCAATGTTATGCCAACAGTATCAGGTATGTTCAGAGTTGTTGCACCAGCCTTGATAACTTCACCCAAGATCTGATACAAGAACTCTCTGTCAGATCTGGCAAGGGATCCAGAAAAACAAGAGACCATCAGTCATAAGAAAACAGGTGAGCAAGCATATCCTAAAATTTCTAAAAAGGACTTTGTGACACTTTAAGACTTTCCAGTCATTCAACATAACATTCGATCATATAACAATAAAATATAAATCATTAGCTCATTAATTACTATTAAAAAGGAACAAGCATCCAAAAAGAAATTTTTAAGATGTTGAATTACGAAAAAACCTATGGGAAATAATCATTGCTCTTTGACAATCCTTATGAAGAATCATAAAAAATGAGAACTAGCATATAACAACAAAATCAATGTGATGCAGAATATACTCCTAAAGATTCTAGGAGTACCTATTTTAGGAAAAAATATAGAAATAAAAATTTTAGAGATTTTATGATTGTGTATCATCACAATGCCAACTTTCTTAAACTAATTGAATCAATTGAAAATACAGATTTTAGCAGCATAAAGCTTTTTCCTTTTCACCATCTCTTGGCTCATGGAAGACTAGATTGGATTGATCAATGAAAATACAGATGATCTTTGTTAACAACTTTGCCTAGTTTCAAAATCCAAAGTTGTTAAAAAGAACATTATATTGATATCCTTTTGCATGGAAATGCAGACAAGTATTTCCATGCGGCTGACCCTAAACAAATGTGGTTGAAGAACACAATTCAGACTTCCAGTAAAACGAAAGTAGTGTCAAGCGCACTGCCATGGCATCACAACAAAGACACATCAAGTATCAATTGATTGCTCAAAAATCAATGAACTAAGGCCAGAAAATTTGTAAGGCTCAAAAATGATGGAAAAGAATGTTATCAGTCTCTAGCCATTTTCGGCAATTGCAAATATTGTTTTGGTTAGACATCAACAAGTTAGCAAACACTTTTGAGCAAATTAGCAATATGTAAGGTTCCTTCACTGGATAAGTGCATGTATGACTCCCAAAAACAAAAAGTTCTCAACTCTCTCTCTCTCTCTCTCTCTCTCTCTCAAACCTGAAACTCGGGCCTTCAGGAGTGTCTTCACCCTCTCTCTCTCTCTCTGTCTGTCTCTCTCCCTCTCTCAAACCCTAAGCTTGGGCCTTTAGAAGTGTCTTCAGTGGGGGAGTTTTGGAACTCTCTCTCTCTCTCTCTCTCTGTCTCTCTCAACGTTGCTCTCGAAACCTGAAGCTTGGGCCTTCAAGAGTGTCTTCAGTGGGGGAGTCTCTCTCTCTCTCTCTCTCTCTCTCTCTCTCTCTCTCTCTCAACGTTGCTCTCGAAACCTGAAGCTTGGGCCTTCAAGAGTGTCTTCAGTGGGGGAGTCTCTCTATCTCTCTCTCTCTCTCTCTCTCTCAACGTTGCTCTTGAAACCTGAAGCTTGGGCCTTCAAGAGTGTCTTCAGTGGGGGAGTCTCTCTCTCTCTCTCTCAGTGCATAACAGTAGTCCCAAAAATTAAAAGTCTCAAAGGTTCTCTCTCTCTCTCTCTCTCTCTCTCTCTCTCAGTGTATAACAGTAGTCCCAAAAAAATAAAAGTATCAAAGGTTCTCTCTCTCTCTCTCTCTCTCTCTCTCCCTCTCTCTCTCTCTCTCAGAGAGTATAACAGTAGTCAGAAAAATAAAAAGTCTCAAAGGTTCTCTCTCTCTCTCTCTCTCTCTCTCTCTCTCTCTCTCTCTCTCTCTCAGTGTATTGTTGTCCCAAAAATAAACAGTTTCAAAAGTTCTCTCTCTCTCTTTCTCTCTCTCTCTCTAAGTGTATAACAGTAGTCCCAAAAATAAAAAGTCTCAAAGGCTCTCTCTCTCTCTCTCTCTCTCTCTCTCTCTCTCTCTCTCTCTCTCAGTGTATAACAGTACTCCCAAAAATAAAAAGTCTCAAAGGTTCTCTCTCTCTCTCTCTCTCTCTCTCTCTCTCTCTCTCTTAGTGTATAACAGTACTCCCAAAAATAAAAAGTCTCAAAGGTTCTCTCTCTCTCTCTCTCTCTCTCTCTCTCAGTGTATAACAGTAGTCCCATAAATAAAAAGTCTCAAAGGTTCTCTCTCTCTCTCTCTCTCTCTCAGTGTATAACAGTAGTCCCAAAAATAAAAAGTCTCAAAGGTTCTCTCTCTCTCTCTCTCTCTCTGGTTCTCATAAGCATGTATCATTTGCAGTAAATGCAATTAACAAACATATCTCTAGAATTCTATATCAAACATATCAGATCAAAATGAATATTTGGCTCTCTCTCTCTCTCTCTCTCTCTCTCTCTCTCTCTCTCTCTTAAATAAGCATGTATCATTTGCAGTAAAATGCAATTAATAAACATATCCCTAGAATTCTATATCAAACATATCAGATCAAAATGAATATTTGGCTCAAGTAGATACCAGTAAATGTATTTCCTTTCACCTGCTATCTATTCTCAACAACAACAACTAGTTGAGATTAGCAGCTATATAAATCCTTTTCACCATTCAACCATGTTTGAAACTAATTCCGCATCAATATCTAAAAATTATAAATCTTTTATACTTCACAACATTTTTTGTCTCCCCTTCTCCTATCACTCTTTCCACCGCTAACTTATCACACTTCCCATTCGATACCTTATGTTGGACATGACCAACTCTATCTATTCTCAAGTAAATAATTAAAAAAAAAATAATGGTTAACCCTCTATTTCAGTCGCTGTTCCCATCACTGATAAGAATGCATCAGTTCTCACTCTCAAGTTGTTCATGCCTCATTTATTCGCTTCCCCTGAAAAAGGGATAAATATTCTGGAAATGAGTAGCTCAATATCGCATTTCATGATTACTATTCAAATTTAGATTTTAAATTTTTTGAGAATCAATTGAAGACTCGATACTGGACCTAATTTCGAATAAGTAAAGGCGAGAATCGGATAAAAATAATAGGATCATTCCAGGATTTTTATTCCAATTTCATTTTCTAGAAGAATAAAAAGGCTCAGTGAAAAAAAAAGTTTCAATATTCCAAATTCAAAGTTCGAACCTGCCAGCATCCTCAGGGCTAAACTCCACATCATCACACCCCAAACTCCTGGCGAATCTAACCATATTCCTGGCAATCTCCAACACCTCCTCTTTACTCTTCCTCAACTTGTACTGCATATGGATCGCACTTGTGGCAATAAAAGTATGAATCCTCGGCCTCTTGGCGTATTTCACAGCCTCCCACGCAGTCCTAATGTCCTTCTCATTACACCTCGACAACCCACAAATCACCGGCACATAACCATCCCCATCGATAGCATTTCCCACTTCCTTAGCAATCGTTTTCACGGCCTCAAAATCATCCTTGGAGGCAGCAGGGAATCCAGCCTCAATTATGTCGACACCAAGCTTCGACAACTGGCGAGCGATGTCGAGCTTTTCCTTAGAGGTGAGGGTGGCGCCAGGGGACTGCTCGCCGTCGCGGAGAGTGGTGTCAAATATTCGGACATAGGAAGGGTCAGGGATATGGTTTGGGATGTACTGAGGGCGGCGACGGGGAGGAGTAGGGGCAGCGGAGGAGTAGGAATGGGTGCAGGAAATGATGGTCTTGATGATGGGACTTGAAGAGGGTGATGAAAATGAAGGATTTCGAGGGAAATGGGAACGCTTAGAGTTGAAGTGGAGAAGAAAAGGAGAGAGAGGTGGAGATTTCGAAGTGATTTGAGAGACGGTGAATTTGGGTGGTGTGGAGATACACGCCATTGAAGAAGAAGAAAGGAGAACAAAAGGAGAACAAGTATTTGAAATTGAAAGACGGGCAACTGATATGTATTTATATAAAATATATAAATATAATATAATATTTAGCACTCATGTGAGAAGGATCAGCACGCTAATAAATAAGTCTACTTCAATTTTTGAGCCATAAACACGCGCGCAACAGTTCTATCCATAGCCTTTTGCTTTTTTTTTTTTTTTATCACAGATAAATCGCATATAAAATAGTGATAAAAATAAATTATTATTAAAATTATAATAATTTTAATAAAATTTATTATTTTATATAATTCATGTTTATATACATTCTGTAACTAATGCGAGATTAACTCTTCATTCTTATATAATTCACATTTAATTTATTATAAATTAAAATATAAATAAATAAAATACATATATTTTACAGATGAATTGTCATATACAATAATATACCAAATTTACAAAAGAATCTGGATTTTCGTCACCTTTCAGCTCAAATTAGTGTTGTCGGTTATGTGAATCTTATCATTTTAAATTTTATTACTTTTTTTGCATATGTTGATAAGATGGTAGCCTAGTCTGACTGGATATAATAATTACAAATATATCATTCTCAAATATCACATTCTAGTTTCATTCTTTTAATTCTATATTAAAAAAATAATAGAGAGTGAATGCAGTGATTTTTATTTTTATTTTTTTTTAAGGAATGGTGATTTTTCATGTTATTAATGTATTTTACTTTGAATAAAATTTATTATTAAATTTTTTTATATAATTATCTCTTATTGGAATTAAATTTTGAGATTTTTTTTTTAATTTTAAAGGTGATTTTAATATAATTACGTTAAAATTTTATTTTTATTATAAATTATTTTAATTATGTATAAATTATATTTAATATTTAATTTTAGAATACTTATTTTAAACATATATGAAACAAAAATAAATATGAGAAAAAATAAAGAAAAAAAAAGTAGGATAAGAGTTTGTGAAGAAAATATGAATATTTCAATTTAAAATTATTATTATTGTCTTAATCTTATATAATTTATTTTAAAATTTTATCAAATTTATATACAACTAAATTACATCAAATTTTATGAAGTTAGTTTCAAATTAAGAGTCTATTTGTGAGTTGTTGTTGAGAAAATTAATTTTTTAAATATATTAATTAAAGAATATTAAAAAATAATTTAAAATAAAATCTAATAATTTTTAATTATAAAAATATTAAGCTTCTTTTAAAATTTTTTTTTAAATATCATATAAAATAATATTTTTATTAAAAAAATAATTTTAACACTCAAATTGTATTTATACTTATTTTTATCCTCAATGTTTTTATTTTTTTAATATTTTTTTATATTTTAATGAAATTATAAAAATGTTTTAATTAATTATTAATAATTTTTTATAAAAATAATATTATTAAATTATTTTTTTTAACCCTTATAAAAAAATTTTAAAAACTATTAAATATAAGTCTTATTGAGGGTGAGGAAATTAAATGGTTATGCAGGTCTTTGGTGGCAATGAGTCAGATTCGATAGGGTTAGGCTTAGTCACCGCACCATCCTAGAGTGTGGCAGCCGTGTGCGTGGACGACTTTGTCTTATTTATTTTTTTTAATAAAATAATAATAATTAAAAAAAGAAAAAAGAACGAAAACCTGACATCTTAACAAACTATGGGAAAAAGCATAAATTAATACTATGGAATTATTTGATATTATTATTAAAATTATTTTTTAAATATATTAACTAAATAATATTAAAAATTTTAATAATTAAAATTTTAAAATAATAAAATAATTTTTGAAAAATGATACCTAAAATAATATCTTTAATTTCAATGTGAAATGAGGCTTCACATTTATTTAATATTGTTATTAAAATTATTATTGAGAAATTATTTTTTTAAATATATTAATAGAAAAATATTAAAAAATAAATTAAATTTAATAAATTTATTAAAATAAATATTCTTAAAATTTTTTAATATTATATAAAATAATACTTTTATTTAGAAAAATAATTTTAACTCTCAAATCTAAATATTAAATAAGCACTAAATGACATTTATAATGTATTTATTTTTGTTAATATTTTTCTATATTTTAATGAAACTATAAAAATATTTTAATTAATTATTAATCTTTAAAGCTATTAAAATAAGTCGGAGAGTGTATAAGTCTATTGTAATAAGGAGGATAAAAAATTTAAGTGTTCATTTAACATTATGTTTAGGGAGTTGAAAATATTATTAAAAAATAAATTAAAAAGATTATTTTATAATTTTAATATTTTTATAATTATAATTTATTAAATTAATTTTAAATTATTTTTTAATTAATATATTTAAAATAATAATTTTTTAAATAGCACTTTTAACGGTAAGGTCAAACGAAGTCTAAACGTTGCAAAATGTGAATTGACGTAATCTCTATATTAAATTTACTTTATGAAGACATTTGAAGGGAGTGAGTTAGATTCGATAGGGTCAAGCTTGGTCACCCCACCATCCTTGAGTAGAGTGTGGCTGCCGTCTGAGTGGACGACTTTGTTTTATTTATTCTTTTTTTAATAAAATAATAATAATTAAAAAAATTAATACTATGAAATTATTTGATATTATTATTATTAAAATTATTATTTAAATATATTAATTAAATAATATTAAAAATTAATTTTATACATTTTAATAATTAAAAATTTAAAATAATAAAATATTTTTTAATAATACCTAAAATAATATCTTTAATCTCAATATTTAATGAGACTCAATGCCTATTTGATATTATTGTTTAAATTGTTATTTAAAAATTATTTTTTTAAATATATTAATTGAAGGATATTAAAAAATAATTTAAAATTAAATTTGATAAATTTATTAAAATAAGCTTTTTTTTAATTATTTTTAAAATTTTTTTTTTAATATTATATAAAATAATACTTTTATTTAAAAAAATAATTTTAAATCTCAAATTTAAATATTAAACCTCAAATTTAAATATTAAACAAGCACTAAATGACATTTATACCTTTATTTATTTTTATTTTTAATACATTTATTTTTGTTAATAATCTTTCTATATTTTAATTTTAATTAATTATTAATATTTAAAGCTATTAAAATGAGCCGAAGAGAGTATAAGTCTAATGTAATAAGAGGATAAGAAAATTAAGTACTTATTTGATATTGTATTTAGAGAATTAAAATTATTTTTTTAATAAAAATATTATTTTAAAAAATAATTTAAAAATTATTATATTATTTAATATTTTTATAATTAAAATTTATTAAATTTAATTTTATATTATTTTTTAATTTTTTTTAATTAATATATTTAAAATAATAATTTTTTAAATAGCACTTTTAACCGTAGTGCCAAACAAGTCTAAATGTTGCAAAATGGGAATTGACGTAATCTCTATATTAAATTTACTTCATGCAGGTCTTTGATGGCAGTGAGTTGGATTCGATAGGGTTAGGGACCCACCATCCTAGACTCTGGCAGCCGCGTGCGTGGACGACTTTGTTTTATTTATTTATTTTTTAATAAAATAATAATAATTAAAAAAAGAACGAAAACCTGACATCTTTACAAACTATAGGGAAAAGCATAAATTAATAATTATTTGAATAATATGAGAAATTAATTTTATACATTTTAATAATTAAAATTTTAAAATAATAAAATAATTTTAAAAATATTTTTTAATAATATCTAAAATAATATCTTTAATCTCAATATCAAATGAGACTTAACACTCATTTAATATTGTTGTTGAAATTACTATTAAAAAAATTATTTTTTTTAAATATATTAAATAAAAAATATTAAAAAATAATTTAAAATTTAATTTAATAAGTTTTAATTATTAAAATAATAAAATAATTTTTTTTCAATTACTTTTTTAATAGTATTTAAAATAATATTTTTATTCAGAAAAATAATTTTAGTCACCGAAATACAATGCCAAATACGCACTTAAATGGTTTAGCACTTTTACAAATTCAAATAGTTTTTTTTTTCACGATTAAGTATTCTAAAATTATGTTAATAAAAATTTATATAAATTAATAATATAATATAATATAATTATTAATAAATTTTAACTCAATAATACTAAAGTCATTTATAGAGTTGTGAGGTATTGAGCTTGAACTTCAATCAAAATTAATTGTACCATAAAAAATAATATTATCTGTTGTTGATATATTATTTTTTATTGTAATATGTGTATGTATCAGGCAATTTTTTTTTTAGTATTGCCATATAAAATTTCAAATAAATTACATATATGTCAAGTGATAATTTTTAATTGAATTTATTTATATTTATTAAATTTCATATAACATTTATAGAATATTGATTTTTATTCCTTAACTAATTTTGACTTTCCAAATACAAATGATAAATTATTCATGATATTCTATATGATTGTAATATATATTTGTTATTTAATTTTAATTTAATTTTTTGATTATAAAATATTATAATCCAAATTTAATTTTTAATTAAATTTACCTTTTAAAACCAAATAATAATAAACTGGATTACATTCTTTCCAAAAAAAACAACAAATATTGAATAGTACATAATATGTTAATCTAACATACTAAAATTAAGAAAAGCAATTTAATAAACCAATATTAATGTATTCACAAAAGGAAAATTAAAAAAAAAACAAATATTGAATAATACACAATATATTAATTTTACATACTAAAATTAAGAAAGTAGTTTAACATACCAATATTAATGTATATAAATTTATTAATTTCATACTATAAATGATTGAATAGTATATAATATATTAATTTAAAACATACTAAAATTAAGAAAAGGAATTTAATATATCAATATTAATGTATTTTAAAAAACAATAAATATTGAATAATACATAATATATTAATTTAACATACTAAAATTAAGAAAAGTAATTTAATATACCGATAATAACGTGTATGAAATTATTAATGGCATACTATAAATTTATTTTTTTTGTCAAATAAATATTTATCAATGTATTTATCTTTTTTAAGTAATCTTTCTATATTTTAATGAAACCATAAAGATATTTTAATTAATTATTAATATTCAAAGCTATTAAAAAGAGCCAAAGAGAGTATAAATCTAATGTAATAAGGAGGGTAAGGAAATTAAATGCTTATTTAGCATTATATTTGAAAGGCTAAAATTATATTTTTAAATACAAAATTATTTTAAATATTATTAAAAAATATATTTTTTAAAAAATTATTTTATTATTTTAATATTTTTATAATTAAAATTTTTAAAATTTAATTATTAATTATTTTTTAATACTTTTTAATTAATATATTTTAAAAAAATAATTTTTTAAACAATAATTTTAACAAATAAGTCCAAATGTTGTAAAATGGGAATGGACGTAATCTCCATCTCCATATTAATTTACTTTAATGCAGAATGATGGCCGTGAGTTAGATTCGATGGGGTTAGGCTTAGTCACCCCAACATCATAGAGTAGAGTGTGGCAGCCGTGCGCGTGGACCACTTTGCTTTATTTATTCCTTTTTTTAATAAAATAATAATAATCAAGAAAAAAAGAACGGAAACCTGACATCTTATTGGTCACGCTTATCTGCCAATAAACTATAACGAAAAGAATAAATTAATCCTATGAAATTATTTGATATTATTTTTAAAATTATTTTTTAAATATATATAATTAAAAAATATTAAATTTAATTTTATACATTTTAATAATTAAAATTTTAAAATAATAAAATATTTTTTAAAATATTTTTTAATAATACCTAAAATAATATCGTTAATCCTAATATCAAATTAGACTTAAATGGTTTAGCACTTTTATAAATTCATGATTAAGTATTTTAAAATTATTTTAATAAAAATTTGTATAAATTAATAATATAATTTAATCATTAATGAGTTTTAATTCAATAATATTAAATTTATCAAAATTGTGAGTATTAAGTTCAAACTCTGATTGAAATTAATTATTCCAAAAAAAAAATATCTATTTTTATTGATATGTCATTTTTTTATTTTATATATATATATATATATATATATATATATATATAATAAACAGACTTTTTCTCGTGCTATTATATAGAATTTCAAATAAATCACATAAATTTCAAATGATAATTTTTAATTAAATTTATTAATATTTATTGAATTTCATACTGCATTTATAGAATATTAATTTTACATATCTTAACTAATTGTGATTTTCAAAATATAAATTATTCATGATATCCTACATAGTTATAATATATAATTATTATTTAATTTTAATTTAATTTTTTTATTATAAAATATTATAATCCAAATTTGATTTTTAATTAATTTTACCTTTTAAAATAAATAATAATAATTCAATAACATTTTTTCCAAAAACCAAAAAACAACAAATATTAAATAGTACATAATATATTAATTTAACATACTAAAATTAAGAAAAGCAATTTAATATATCAATATTAATGTATTAAAAAAACAATAAATATTGAATAGTACAAAATATATTAATTTAAAATATACTAAAATTAAGAAAAAAATTAATATGTCAATATTAATGTATTAAAAAAACAATAAATATTAAATAATACATAATATATTAATTTAACATACTAAAATTAAGAAAAGTAATCTAATATACCGACATTAATGTGTATAAAATTATTAATGGCATACTATAATTTCACCCCTTTAATGTAGCCATTGTTTGTCACTCATTAAGAGCATAAAAGAGCATATAGCAAAATTCAACAATTCTTACAATAAAATTTTATATGGCTTTTATAAAATACTAATTTTTCAACAATACCTCAAGAAAGAAATTTATATATAATTTTTATTTAATTTTAATTTAATTACTCAATTAAATTTAAAATTTTACTCTCAAATTAACTTTCACCTTCCTACTCTAAATAATTTAATTTAATTACCCAACTAAAATCTAAATATTATTCGTAAATTAACTTTGACCTTTTAAATCTAAATAATGATAAATTATTTTAATATTTTCTAAATAATTGTAATATATAATTCTTATTTAATTTAATTTTCTAAATATAATCCAAATTTTACTTCTTAATTAATTTAACCTTCTAAATTCTGGTAATGCAGCATCAACAGAACTTTGGGTATTTTACTAAATAAATAAAATATGATAAGTAAAGCACAAATTGCTTTTCAAATATAATGTCTCATCACCAAAATAATTATCAAAATTTTAAAACCTACATGCCAAAAGTAGGGGTGTGCAAACGGTCGATTCAATTTCGAATCGAACCGAACTAATAAAACCGAAAACCAAAAATCAAAAACTTTCAAAACCGAACTAAACCGATTAATAAGAGAAAATCGAATCGAATCAAACCGATAAATATCGGTTCGGTTCGGTTTTAAACCGAGCAAATCGAAATTTATAAAATTTTATATTTTTAACATTAAATATAAATAATAAAAACATAAAAACAAAAAAAAAATAGAAATCAAAACTCAAAAATCTTAAGGTTCAGTTCGGTTTTCTTTGATTTTGATTCGGTTCGATTCAATTCGGTTCGATTTTTTTTATTTCCTATATATATTTATAATTTCGGTTCGGTTTGATTTTTTTGATTTTTTATGGAAATAACCGAATCGAACCGATTAACTGAAATTATCAAAATTATAAACTGAACAGAACCGATTAAATTTTAAAATCGAATCGATTGAACCAAATTGAATCAGTTCGGTTCGATTTTTCAGTTTAAACCGAAAACTACTCTTCCCTAGCCAAAAGAGTTGATTGTCTTTAATTTGGATAGTTGCTTATCCACTCATTTTATTTTATTTAAAAAAAAAAGAGAGAGAGAGAGAGAGAAAGGTCAATATTATTTTTTCTGTATTTTCTAATGGTTGTAATATATACTTGTTATTTAATTTAATTTTCTAAATATAATCCAAACTATAATTCTTTATTAATTTAACCTTCTAATTTCAAATAATAAAAAAAAATATTAATTACCAAATATAATTATCATCAAGTATCTCAATTAATTAATTTATTTTGAATAATTTCCAAATGTTTTAGTTTGATTTAGGCTTAATTATAGACAACTAATTAATTTGCACCTCAATAATAAAAAATATCTTATTTAATAATTTTCATACATAAATTAATATATCAAAATTTGCCTGCTTATGTTATGATGTTATTATATATGGTATCTGATCAATAAAACAACATTATTAATTACAGAGGTCATATTTTTTAATTTTAAATTTGAAATTAATTATTTACCAATTCAAAATATTGAAAATCAAAACCTTGATAGTTTGAAAGAGTTAATTGTGTTTAATTTGCATAATTAACTATCCACTAACTTCAACATTAAATTGTATTAAATAATTTATAAACTTATTTTTAAAAGAGAGTTAATTATAAAACTTATTATCTACTGAACCACACATCAATGAAAATGAAAATCAAAACCTAAGTTTACTTTGAAGGAAAATTAAAATCATTTAGTGAAACATTTTTAAGCACATTTTTTGAAATTATATTTAATATTTAATTGTGAATGATTTGCTAACCTAAAACATTTAATTTCAAAATTCAGCAAATATTAATTATATTAAATATTAAGTTATAATTACATATAAATTCAGCATTTGCAAATTATATTTATTAGTGGAAAATTTTATATTGTGACATAAGTTACCCTTTACCCTCCTCTTCTTCTTCTTCTTCAGTTGAAGATTGTTGAAAAAAAAGGATGAAAAACTATAATTATATCGAGAATTTGATTATAAGTAAAGATGATTGGAGAATAAAAGTTAGAATATCAAGATTGTGGGATGTGATTTTCACAAACAATGTAAATTTTATATGTATAAAGATGGTTTTACGTTATGAAAATGTCAGTAAGTGTAAGTTCTTTTTTTGAAAATAAAATTATTATATTTTAAATAAAGACATTATGTATAAAATAATTAAATAAAAATATTTTAAATTATCTGCATCACAAATTAATTTAAAAAATTACTATTAAAACAGTAGAAAAATTATTAAAAATAAATTAATTAAGAAAAATTTTTGAATAAAAATTAATTTAATAAAAAGAATTTATTATTATCTTACTATAGCGTATGGCACGGTACTCAACTAGTTTTTAATATATTGAAAGTGGGTTCACACAATTTTGTTAGCGAGAGAGATTTATAGTTTTCTCTTTAACAATTCTTCTTATCAGAGAAATAAAGAATATTCTACAAAATTAGTAATGGAAAATCTCATATTTTCTTTTACCATCTCAATCTCTCCAATATTGCAAAATGTTTCTAAGAAATCTCCTCCTCCTCTTCTTCTTCTTCTTCTTCAAACAAGATCTCACCATTGACCAAGTGGCACTTCTTTCTCTTCGCTACTTTGTTAGCAGTCACACCCTCTTTCGGAACATCATCAAATCTAAACCTTCTTTTGAATTGCATCAATTAGGTTGTCATCCTCTGCCTCTTTGGAGTTGCCTTCTCCCTAGTAGAATTTTATCTAAAATTACTCAACTCCATGTTCTCAATGCTCTCACTGGTAAGTTGCCTTCAAGCCACTTGAAATCATTCTCTCAAATCTCTTAAGATCCTGTTCGGTAACAGTTTTTAAAGTAGCATTTAGCGTTTTTGACTATAATCAAAATACTATTTCTCTTATTTTATTATTCGGTGGCATACTATTTATACTAGTTTTTAGAGGTTGAGGGAGTAATTCATGAAGAACTATCATTTTTAACTTTTAGAGGTTGAGGGAGAGTTTTAACTAAGGTCAACAAGATTTTATTACTATTATCATATTTAACCGCTAATCTAATAATTATTTTTACCTAATAATTCTACTTTAACAACTATATAAATAACTAATCACTGACAGTTAATATCTAATAATTAATAGCTAAATAAACAGTTGATAGCTACTAAAATAGCTAACAACTATTAAAATAGCTAATATTGCTAATCAGGCTCTAAGTGTTCAAACTTCTAGACTTACTACTATATTTCACTCAAACCTTATAGCTCTTAGGACCAATTATGCTTTGATACTACATGTTGGGTTTTGCAGGAGGAATGCATTTTTATTAGGCTTAATCACAATAAATAAATAAATAAACATTTTCATAAAATTGCAATTTAATCAAATCATTTCAATTTTGGTAACTAAGGTTAAACTAAGCTAATTGTCATTTAATCCAATTGGTCAAAAATGGATTTCTAACTTTATCAAATTGACCAAAATTAGGCTTACAATTATCAACCTCTTTCCTTTCACTATAATTTTGTTGATGAAAAATGTTAAAAATTGGTTGAAATGGTCAAAATTGGAAGCCTAATTTAGTCAATTGGATGAAATTACAACTATTATGTTGAAGTTGGCCTAATTTAACAGTTCTTCTCATGAAATGGTTGATGAGGTTTTGGAAGAAATGCAAGTTGACACCTAGATACGTAGAACCATTTGAGATCACTGATGGGACTGGAGCAATAGCATACTGACTGGAGTTGCTACCCAGCTTTTTGTGTGTCACATCTCTATGTTGAGGAAATATATCCTAATACTTCACATGTGTTGCAAATAGAGACACTTAAGATGAATGATGACTCGACATACAAAAAGCAACCAATGGTGGTGGTGGATTATCAAGTGCGGCAGTTTTGCACTAATAAGATGCTGATGATTAAGGTGATACGGTGGAGTTAGTGCATGGAGGAGTGTATGTAGGAATCGAAATGGGACACATGGTACAAGTATCATTATTAGTGATCGCAATGAATTGAGTACTCATAAAAATCAAACCTGAGTAATATTCTTAAAATTTAAACTCGTTTCAAATGTAATTAAAATTTATTCTCAGTTATTCAAATTCATCCCAAATTCAATTATTATTATTTAAAAAATACTCGAATTTATTTAATTTTATATATTTTAATTAAAAATTTACATAAAAATTATTTTTATTAATAATTTATATTTTAAAAATTTAACAATTTTATAAAATATTTTAATTTTATTTTGTATAAAATAAAATATATTAAAATTTATAAATATTATTATAAAAAAATATATTTTATATTTAATTAAATATTTATATAAACGAATTTGAGTAATGAATATCTAACATGTAAAATTTGGACTCAATCCGAATCCATCATGGATATTAAATTTTAAATTTGAACTCATCCAAAGTCTAATTATATACTATTTAAATCCATCTCATCAGGATTCGGTCATATCGAATATAGATGAAACTTGACCATTACTACCCCTAATCCTTACTTGTTCCATATCTCTCTTTTATGCTCTAAGTGTCATTTATCTTGGAGGACGAAATTCTCTTAAAGGAAAGGATGTAATATCTCAATTTTGTATTTTAGTGTTTTAAAAATTATAGAGTTTTTGAAAATACTTTTATATTTTTATTTAAATTTATTTAAATTTATACTTCATTAAATTATTTTAAATTGTTTTGAGATTACATAACACACTTTAAATGCTTTTCATGTTTTAAAAAATATTTTGAAACTCTAGAAAATTTTGAGATTTAATTTGTGCCCCAAGATAAAGCAAAAAGGATTAAAAGGAGTAAAAAGAACCAAGAAATGATGGAGCGGGCAGTGAATTCAAACACATAAGCCCCAACGCTCCCCACCCTAAAATTTCTTTCGCCTTTCTCATCAAGCCTCTTCTCTCTTCTCCCTCCACTGGCTTCTCTGCTTCTCCGCGCTAGCTCCAGTCATTATTTCCAGTCGAACCCATTGCGAATCACCTTCTATCACTTCGCCGATCTCAGATCAATAAGGATAGCAAAGGTTAAATGCGCATAAAAATCACTTTAATTTAACCCAATTAATATTATATTTATCCCAAAAATAATTATTATAACTCGAAAAATATTTAAATTTATTTAATTTTATATATTTTAATTAATAATAGTTTATATTAAAAATTTAATAATTTTATAAAAATTTAAAATTCTATTTATTTAAAATAAAAATATAAAAAATTATAAATATTATTATAAAAATATATATTTTATATTTAATTAATTACTTATATAAATAAATTTAAATAACAGATACTTAATATATAAAATCTGAATCTATCACGAATATTACTTTTTAAATTTGAGTCGTTACAAACTTAATTATGTACTATTAAGATTCATTTTATTAGGGTTCAATAATTTCAAGTATTTACAAGTACCTAAGCTATTATCATCCCTACAGACCACCTCTTGTGAAAATACTCAGATCAAATTTATTGAAGATTTTAGCCTTCAGATTGTTTTGGCACAATTTTGGCTAAAAATTCAAGACCAACACTAAGTCCCTCAAAACTTCATCTTCGATTTGAGACCAAATGAAATTATTTTAATCACGCAAAAAGTTTTGAGAGTTAGTTGTGGCATTTCCCTTTTTTTTTTTTTTTTTTTTTTAACCCTTTGGGTCACTTTCTCAGTAAGTAAAGGTAGGGGTGGCAATTTTAGATACGACTCGCGAACACGACACGAAAATATAGTGTTTGTGTTAGGTTTATTCGTGTTCATATCGAATTCGTGTCAACCCATTTATGACACGATTATAATCGTGTTGTGTCACTGGTTAACCCGTTAACCCGACTTGACACGTTTATGATACTATTTAATATTCGTGTAACGTGTTGACCCATGATCCACCAATCTATTTGACCCGCTATGACCTATGAACACACTTATATAGGGTGTTAAATAGGTTAAGTCTGCCAAACCATGTTAAATGAGTTATTTCGTATTAAATGGATAGTGTGGTGTTGAATATACCTAATACAATTTAATATTAATTGTGTTGTGTCGTGTAACTCCTATAATAGAAGGGTCATATTCATGTTTAATTTTTTGACACGATTTATTAATTGTGTCGTGTTCGTGTCTATCTTAATTCTATTCATGTCGCATGTTGACACGATATGAACACGACCCATCAACCCGAATTGCCACCTCTGTAAATGCCGTGTTTGTTTGATGGAAAATATTTTTTTGAAAGATATTTTTTTATATTTTTTAATGTTTAAGATATTTATAAAATTGATTAACGAAAAATTTTTTTTTTGAAAGAAAAATTAAATCAATTTTTTTCAGACTTTAATAATCTTAGTAAAATGTGAAAGTATTTATAATAGCATCATATGCCATTGTTTTCACGTTGTAACCAAACAAAAAAAAATATTTTTTATGAAAATATATTTTTAGAAAGAAAATATTTTTTATGAAAAAATATTTTTTATATTTAATTTATTTTTCACAAAACAAACAGAGCTTAAATATGCATACTAATTTGAAATATTATGAGTTTCATATAAATATTTTCGTATGGGCGAATTTCTACCGGCAACTAAAACTATAGTCATAATCAGGCATTCAATATTATAATTATTCTCAAAATTTTAAGTGCTCAGATGTAATGGTAATAGCAAAATTTAAGTCTTCTGTTCTGCTTAAATTCTAATACCGTCACGGCCATCGACTCTGGTTGTGATATTAATATTTGATTTTTTTTATTATTTAAAATTAGAAATTTGAATTAAAAATAATATACAATATTAACTTTTAAAATTTTCAATTTAGTAAAAAATGATAATTAATAATAAAAAATCATATAATTTATATAAATACAAATTTTCATATTAATACTATTATTGATAATAATATAATAGAGTATGACATTAATAATAATAATTTACTAATTATATAATAATTGTTTTCTTTTAATGTTTTTATATAATTTAATATCGTATATAATAACATATTTTATTTATTTACAAATAATTATTTGATGTTTAAAAAATTTAATAAAAACACTATGTAAGGCGATAAATTAAAATATAATTTATTAAATATTACGTGAATATTAATAAATTTATGCTAAAAAATTATTAAATCAACATTAATTATTAAATCATTTTTAATAAAATGTAAAAAAATGTATGCTTAATATAAAATAATGTTAGTTTAAAGTGTTTAAAAAATATAAAAGTGTATCAAAAAAATAAAAAAATATTTTTTTAATAATGTAAAGAAAACTAATAAGCATTTTTTTTACATAAGAAATAAAAATTAGTAAACATCGATTAATCGGCTACTCAGATCTATAGATGGCAGCCAGATACTAATAGGTAGGGTGTTCGGTTCTATTTTTTATTTTAATTATTTTTTAAAAATTAGAATTCAAATCAAATCCCAATTATTTAATTTGCAAGAATTATAATTAAAATTAAATTTTATTTGATTTTAAATAATTTTAATTTTAATTTGAATCTCAATTTTATATATATTGTTAGTAGCATGCCCTTGAGCATATCATTTATTTATATTTATTTGTATATTGTAAACATTTATTCATTAATAAAGGCAATTATTCTTTTTTGTTAATAGAAATTGTTTATGTTTAATGGAAAAAGTCTTTTAATATCTTGTTTGATGCTTTATTCTTAAAGTGTTAAGAATATGAGTGACAGAACATACTTGGACAAGTATTATAAATTATGATTCACAATCTAGGATAATTCATATAGGACATGATTTATCCGAAAAGGTTGTCATTCATGTTTGTGTCTATATATTAGTATGAGATACTAATGGGAAAGAATTGTGAGTCACATACCATAAGACAAACATGGTGGACACTCATTTGATGAGTAGGCCGAACCAGTAATACTTATGACGTGCACATAGATTTTATTCTTGTCAATGCAATGTTATAAAGATCATGCTAGTGCATACAATCCCTTGACCTGAGATAACACAGTTACCTTATATATTGGTGGTTTGAGTTTGATACTACTTTCATGCTTGTACTATGTATGAATATATGGGCATCTGTTGACTTATACCAGTTATATATGGAGATAGGTGTTAGTCAAAATGAGATATGTTACCCTAAGTAAATAGGGATAAAATACTATATTCTTTTAATTGTTCTTATTGATTTAAGTTATTGGTTAGGACAGATAGACTTAGTCAAAAGAGAGTTTTTAACAAGAAAATCTTATTAATCAAGAATTAAAATTAAAAGAGAACAAAATATTTGATACAAGTTGTCTCGCCTCAGCCAGACAAGGTGCCATGGGCTCGCCTCGCCTGGCGCCTTGCCTAGCGCCTTTTATCGCCTTTAATAACATTGATCAAAACTCAGTTGAATTGGAAAAATCCACATAGACTGATTCAAAAGTACAGACATATATTTGTTTTTCTAATCTGAACTCAATTTTTCTGAATGCCCATATATATGTGTGCCCTTAATGGCTGGTTATTATTTTGTATGCTGTAATCAGGCGGCAGAGTCACCGTCAAAGTATTGCATTTTCTTGCATATCCCAGAAGCAAGCATTGACGCCTCAAATTTTTCTGCAATATGTATCCTCTGTTGAATTGTTCGTACTTTTTCAAATCCTAGTCATTCTTACTTTGATCATAATATGTTATATGGTGATCTTAGATTGATCTGTGCCAATAATAGGTAACTTGCCTGATTGTCTTGATACTACATTGTGTTGTACTTCTTTGTGCTATTCCTAATATTGTGTGAAGTATGCTTAAGTTAAATGAGTAATTTGACTTAGTAATTATAGACAAGACATCACTAATAGAAGAGAGTATATAGGCTAGGGCAACAGAGTTATGAGTATCTAATTTGAGAAAACTCTTTAAAATGCCTTTTAAAGCACCAAGTTCAAATTCTTTTTATCCCTGTTACCGTTTTTAGAGGTAATTAGGGTTGTAAATGAACCTAGCCAAGCCGAGTTTTGAGAGCTAAGAATTGGTTCGTCAAAATTTTTTCGAACTCGAGCCGAACTCATGCCAAGGTCAAGTCAAATATCAATAAACTCAAATTTAGTTTTTTTAGAGAAGGAGCCGAGCTAAGTCGAGTTTTTATCGAATCGAGATTCGAGCAACTTGCCAATAGCTTAACTTATTTACAGCTCTAATGAGTTATAGGTTGGGTTATGAAGTTCAGAGTATATAGTTTTGATTAGATGACATTAAATTTAAATTATAAATAACTATATTTTATAAATATATTGATTATATTATAGTTTTAAACTATATGTTATTTTTAGAACATTCATAAATAAAATAATAAATATTTATAATATAATAAAATATAATAATTAATATAAATATTTTTACAAATTAACCTATTCACAAGCCTTAATAAGCTGAATATTGTGAAGTCCAAGCTCGGTTCGTTTATTAAACAAGCTTAAAAATCGAGTTCGAACTCGACTCGTTTTCTAAATAAGCCAAATCGAGCCAGCCTTAAGCAGCTTGGTTCGTTTATAGCTCTAGAGATAATGGCTTCTTTGCATATCATATTTCTTTTCCACAAGTAGGTTTGGCATGGCACTTCATGAATGCCTTTGTTGGGCATGTCAATTTGCACTTGTGCTGTCATTCTTCTATTTTACTGGCCTAGGTTTTTTCAATCTTTTGAAAGCGAGAAGGTATCCTTTCATCAACTTGTTACAGATCCACAAAAATCTGTCCCTTCTATAACAGCTATTGGGTACAATGGAATTCAACTCTAGCAAAGTGGCATTATATTTATATTATAACCTATTGTTTTTGGTGAACGTAGGATTTGGTACATGATAATGTCCCAGAAATTTAATTTTTTTTTTTTATTTTTGCGATCCTTCTGAAGTAATTGTTTGTGCTGAAGCTGTGGCTTCCAGTTTAGAGAAGGCATTGTTGAGTCTTCATATCCAGGTATGCCAGTATTGGCTGTCTTTTTATTCACATGCACCTTCTGTGAACACCCTGTAATGCTTAAGGAGCCAAACCTCATTTGGATATTGTAGAAATGTTCAAATGTTAGGCAAAAGCTATGGGAATAAAATTGTTTCAAGAACTAAAATCTAGTAAGAAATTTGGTCAAGAAAGAGATATGACAGTTTTAAGCAACTCATAGTATGAGCAGGTGTAATTTTCCAAATAATTGCGTGAATGTGGACCACCTCTGAAAAGACCTTTAACAATTTAAAGAAAATCTGATTCTTTGTTAGTACCAAATTAACTCATGGCCATGTGGGTAGAAGTGTATGCCGCACTGAATTTTTAAATAATTTCTGCAGAAAAGAAACTCCTCGCTCCTCAGTGCATTAGCTGCGTCAAAGCACATGTTGGTGTTCTTAAAGATACGTACAAGCATTGATATTACCAGAAGGTTGTCTGTTCCAGAAAACTGTATCAGAGCTCTCCCACCTGCTGAAAAGGGTCAGGAAATGAGTTTGCACGTTAAGGATAACGAGACTGGGGTCGTGTGGACATTTCGTTGCAAAATTCCTGCGGAAGGGTATTCCAAACCTGTTATTTTTGGAGATTGGCTTCAGTTTACTCGCACTAAAGATCTCAGGCCTGGCAACTGGGTCGCCTTCCATCAAGAGATGGATGAAGCTACTGAAGCTCAGTACAAAATTGAAGTGAAGAAAAGAGGATCAGCTTATTTGAACAGAAATTGAAGGAATTCTTTTGTAATAACACCACTTGATCATTTGGTGCATTGTAATTTTATTTTTCCTTTTTCCTCGAGGTGTCAGGCTATGAACTTCCACAAAAAGATAGAAACTTGAGATATTAGACTATTATCACTTGTTGATGATGAAGAAAATATTGATTTGGCTTTCAAAGATAGAAACGTAAGATATTAGACTATTATTATATATTTTCTAAATGGTTGTAATATATGATTGTTATTTAATTTAATTTTTTAAAAATTTTACTCTTTAATTAATTAATTTAACATTTTAAATTCAAATAATAAGAAAGTATTAATTACGTTGAAAATCAAAATTCACAACTTAAAATAGTTAATTGTCTTTAATTTGGACAGTTAATTATCTATTATCTCAACATTAAATTGAGTTAACTAATTTTTCAATTTGTTTTCAAAGAAAGAGAGAAAAGTTAATATTAAATTTTTCCTCTATTTTTTTTACGGTTGTAATATATAACTATTTAATTAATTTGACCTTTTAAATTTAAATAATCTTACCATTTATTTATGAAAATTAAATATTTGAATCTTTCTGAGAAATTAATGATTGAAATTTTTTTCAAAATGTCTAATTATTAAAGATAATGCAATATCAAGATGACTTTGGATATTTTACTAAATAAATAAAATATTATAAGTACAAATTACTTTCCAAATACAATGTCTCCTTAGCCAAAATAATTATCAAAATGTCAAAATGTACAATTTTTTTTATCCAAACTTTCTTAAAAATAATAATAATTTTATTAATTAAAGGTTGATTATTAAAAAAATATGAATTTTCATTAAAATTTGGTCAATCTCTCAAAGAACTATGTTGTGAAAATTTATATGTTATAATTATAATAATTAAAAATTTAAATGTTTGCATTTATCATCAATTTTAGTTAATTCATTTTTTTATTTTATTAATTTTATACTAATTTAAAAAATTTATAACAATTATAACTAGCCAATTAAAATTATAAATATAATCCTCTTCTTGAACCACATGGTAAGAGTAACTGTTGCTAATTATAGCTATATATATATTTTTTCAATTTAAAGTTAATTATTCACTAACTAAAATCAAAATCTTGACAATTTAAAAGAGTTAATTATCTTTAATTGGATAGTTAACTATCCACTAATTCTTATTTTTTTTTTAAAGAGGGAAAGAACATTAAATTTTTTCTATATTTTCTAAACAATTGTAATATATAATTATTACTTAATTTAATTTTTTAAATATAATCCAAATTACACTCCTTGATTAATTTAACCTTCTTAATTCAAATAATAAAAAATATTAATTACTAAATATAATTATCATTAATATCTCTATTAATTAATTTAATTTGAATAATTTCCAAGTGTTTTAGTTCGATTTGGGGTTAATTGTAGCCAACTAATTAATTTGTACCTCAATTAATAAAAAAATACCTTGTTTAATTATTTTCAAACATAAATTAATGTAAAAATTATCAAATTTTGCCTACTTATGTTATTATGTTATTATATATAGTATCTGACCAATAAAACAATATTATTAATTACAATGGTTATCTAATTTTTATTTTAAAATTAATTATTTACCAACCCAAAATATTGAAAATCAAAACCTTCACAATTTAAAGGAGTTAATTGTATTTAATTTGCATGGTAACTATCCATTAATTTTAACATTAAATTGTATTAACTAATTTATAATTTTTTTAAAAAAATTAATTATAAAACTTATTACCCATTGAACCGCATGTCAATGATAGTGAAAATCAAAACCCATGTTTACTTTAAAGGAAAATCAAAATCGTTTAGTGGAATATTTTTAAACACATATATTAAAACTATATTTAATATTTAATTATTGATGATTTACCAACCCAAAACATTTAATTTTAAATTCAACAAATATTAATTATATTTAATATTAAATTATAATTTACATATAAATTCAGCATTTATACATTATATTTATTAGTGAAAAACTTTATATTATGACACAACATACACTCTCTATATAAAATCATCCAAACACATCTTGCATCCTATATAGTCAATGAAATTTTTTCACAAAAAGTTGAAAACTACATTTCAAGTTTTTACTATAATGAGGTTATTATCTTTTTCTCAATTTCCTTTTTATTTGTCTTTTAGCATTGTATTATTTTTCTGTTTTAGCTTATTTTTTTTTGGCAATAGAAGAATGTCAAAAAATGGATGAAAAACTATGATTATATTTAGAATTTGACTACAAGTAAAATGATTGGAGAATAAAAGTTAGAGTATTAAGATTGTGGGATGTTTCTTTCAAAAATAGTGTAGATTTTATGAATATTGATGTGGTTTTACTTGATGAAAAGGTTTAGGTTTTTTTGAAAAAAATTTATTATATTTTAAATAAAGACATTATGTATAAAAATAATTAAATAAAATATTTTAAATTATCTACATCACAAATTAATTTAAAAAATTCCTGCTAAAACAGTTAAAAAATTATTAAAAATAAATTAATTAAGAAAAATTTTGAATAAAAATTAATTTAGTAAAAAGATTTTACTATTATCCTGCTATGGTGCATAGTATGGGTGCTCAACTACTTTTTAATATATTTGAAAGTGGGTTCACACAATTCTGTTAGCAAGAGATATCTATGTTAAAGAATATCCTATAAAATTAGTAATGGAAGATAGCAATAATGTAAAATGAAAAATCTAATATTTTCTTTTACCATCTCAACCTCTTCTCTCCAATATTGCAAAATGTTTCTAAGAAATCTCCTCCTCCTCTACTTCTTCTTCTCCTGCAGACAAGATCTCACCATTGGCCAAGTGGCACTCCTTTCTCTTTGCTCCTTTGTTAGCAGTCATACCCTTTTTGGAACATCATCAAATTTAAACCTTCTCTTGGATTGCATCAATTAGGTTGCTATCCTCCGCCTCTTTGGAGTTGCCCTCTCCCTAGTGGAATTTTATTTAAAATCACGTAACTCCATATTATCAATGCTCTCTAACGTGGGGTATCCGCAAGTATACAGGCCGTATCAAGTAATAAAGTAATAAGTCAAGTATCGTTCCGATGAGTATTTGCGTTTGATTATCAAACTATAAATGAAGTAATTATTTAGGCTAATGATAATCGAAATAAAGTGTAAATGCAAATAAACTATTAAAATTGGTTAATTTAAACAAAGTAAGTAAAGAGCAAGCAAATAAATTCCTAATTTAGATGCAATTAAACTAAATTAATAATAGGTAATTAAAATCAAAGACTAATTAATACTAAAAATGATTTTAGAGTTGGGATTTATGCATAAACTAATGAAAGTTGTCTTGGTTTATCCAATTTTAAGAGAAAATAGAGTTTGAAGGTGATTGATTTTAAAGTCCTTTGATATCTTTTTCAAGCAAACCAAAGAGTACTTTAAGAAAACCAAACCTACTTTTATACGATATTTGATTCACTTAAAACCCTTTAAGTTTTGTAACCAATCAATAAATTCTCTTAAATTTCCAATTTATTTCTAAGTATAGGTGATTTTAAGTTTTAATCCTTTATTATCTATCAATGATTTTCACATTTCGGTCATTCAATAAAAGATTAAGATAATATCTAATGGGTACCAATACTAGGTAAGCAAAATAGGCACACAAGGAAAGAATTAAAACTCATATTTATATAAAATTTGGAATAAACCAGTCTAAATTCACAAATTAATCTAAAACATAGTTTCCAACTTTGAAATCTAAAGATTCTACTCACTCATATTGATATTTACAAGAGGAAATGATGAAAAAATAAAGAAAAACATGATAAGGGACTAAAAATAGAAAAATTCAAGTAGAAGAACCCAAAATCTCAGAGTTCTGGAGCTTTCAAAAATGGTGGCAGCAGCTCCTCTGTCCAGGATTAATGGCGTTTCTCCTTCCTTTCTATTTTTGTGATTTTCTCTTCTTCTTACTTCTTAGGGCAAAAACTAGACAATGATACTTTTATATGGTCTCGAAAGTTGCCCTAAAATAGGTCTAAAAGTGGATAAGGGCCAATGAATGGATAGAAGATGAGGTGTAAAAATTTCTAGGTTAGCAAACTTTTTCATGCCCTGAGTTGCTTGCTGATGAAGTTACTTACCCTAAGCAACATCGTAAACAAATTCCATGTTCTGCATGTTAGTAGTATACCCTAGAGCATATCATTTAGTATGTATCTTGTACATGTTTTTATTAATAAAATGCATTTTCACTTTTCCGTTTACATAATATATTTATGTGTAATAGAAAAGATCCATTGACATTTTGTTAGAAATATTATTCTTAAGTTGTTAAGAATATGAGTGACAGTATTTCTAGCACAAAGTATTATAAATTGGTTCACAATCGAGGATACTTCACAATAAGGACATGACTTATCCAGAAAGATTGTAATTATGTTTGTTCCCAAGTTATTTATATGAGATGTAAATAAGATGGAATGGTGAGTCACATGCCATATAACAAACATGATAGACACTTATACATGATAAGTAGGCCGAACAAGTGACATTTATGATAAGCACATGGAGTTTACTCTTGTCAATGTATTGTCATAAATCATATCAGTGTATATAATCTTTAGACCTGAGATAGCACAGTTATCTTGTATATAGGTGGTTTGAGTTTGATACTACTTTCATACTTGTACTGTGTATGGGTATATGGGCATGTGTTGGCTCTTACTAGTTATATATGGAGGTAGGTGTTGATCAAGATAGAATCTGTTATCCTAAGTAAATAGAGATAAAATCATATGTTCATTTAATTGTTCTTGATGTTTCAAATTCCTGGCCAGGACAGATAGATTTAATCAGAAAAGAGATTCTGATGAGAAAATCTTTTTAATCAAGAACTGAAATTAAAAGAGAACATAATATTCATAGCAAATGGGGTTTGACATAAACCATGACTCCAGCTCGAATTGGAATTTTGTAACAGAGAGATTCTAGTGCATGGTAACATATGATTATAGGTTCATTTAAGGTAAACCTTATTACTAATTGGGTGGCTATGGCATGCTATGCTAGGTGTTAACCATAGTCTATGAGGTGCATAAAATGATTTAGAGAAATCATTTATGGTAAGAAAGAGTTCTGATGATATTAAGAGTTGATATCATGTCTCATTGCAATTAGTGATGAGCCTAGTAAGTCACACACATACACAAGTAATCACCAAATTAAATATGATTTAATTAATTGATTAATTAAAAAGTTTAATCGATTAATTAAATAGGTTTGGTTTGCAATTAGATTGCAAAGTCCCTAGCATGGCTTGAAACCAAATATAGGTTATTGGATGTATAGTATAAGTTAAATTTATATTTAAAGTGTTTAAATATGAATTTAATTAATGAGAAATTAATTAATAGAGATTAATTAATTAATTTATATTTGATATAAATTGATTAGAAGAAGAGAAATAATTATTTTGGGTTGAGAACTCAAAATTAAGACATAGGAATATTTTGGTCATTTCAC
The DNA here is from genome assembly GCF_030052815.1 of Hevea brasiliensis. Lineage (NCBI taxonomy): Eukaryota > Viridiplantae > Streptophyta > Magnoliopsida > Malpighiales > Euphorbiaceae > Hevea > Hevea brasiliensis. The sequence goes on from NC_079493.1 coordinate 28,353,694, forward strand.
AGGGTGACATGTGGCACCACGAGATGGTAACACATGGCACTACACATAAGCTTGCCAATTGTCTTTTAATCATGTAAGATGATCAAAGTCAAGATTAAATATAGGTTTGACACTTGGCAGAATGTGATTGGGTCAATTAAACCTAGAACCAATCAGAATGTGACATGTGACAAGGGTTTTAAGTGATGACCTAACTATATAAGTGTTGTTATGAAAGAGTAAAACGTGTGGGCTGCTGTTCTTCTTTGGTGCCGCCAACCAAAGAACATCTCCCTTCTCTTCTTCTTCTTCTCTCATCAATTCAAAGAGATTAGCAAACAATCTCTTGAATTAAAAATACTAGAAATTGTTTCTAGTGTCATGTTTACATCTGTAATCTCTTAAAAAGCAAAACTTGATTTTCTAATTCATAGAAAAAGCTTTAGAAGCTGTTCAAGGGCTGCCATAGGTGATCTTGGTGTGGACAAGCTAGAGGGACAACATCTGGTATCCTAAAGACGCATCCCAAAGGTGCCAAACACACTGCAGTGCATCAAGAGGTTAGTGCAGTTATTTTTTTATCTAACCTAGGATTCTAATAATTAATCTGATTAGTTCTAAAATCTTAAATGGCAAATGTATATCCAAAAATATATTAAAAGAGTTTTAATATGCTGTTTATCATTGAAATCAAATAGATAAAAATGAATCTTGCATGATGCATGTGACCCTAGATGAAAAATTTTGAATATCAATGATCTAAACTTGTGTTTTTCATGCTTCCACTCCTTCACTGCATTGCCTGTCTGAATAGGGTAACCAACATCTTAAGCAAATCTTAGTAGATTTTGTGTAGCAATGAATTTTTCGCTTATGCTTGACTTCTAGCTTTACCCGTGCCATATCTTAAGCACTGCGACATACCCTAAGCAAGATTTCAAGCAGCTTCTCATGAAAATCTCGATAGGTTTGATATTGAAAATTCTGAAGATGTTGGAATTAAGCTACACTTGACTTGCGATTTGCCCTATGTCATAGGCTAAACAGCGGGACATACTATAAGCAAAATCTCAAGCAAATCTCGGCAAATTTAATTTCTAAAGCTTGATTCCTTCAACTCATTTTCATTCTTCAAGGCTCCAAATTTTTTCAAATCATCTCCTAATGTATCATTGACCTTCAACTTATCACAAAACCTATTAAAAACATCAAAATTATAAAAATCAAATATCAATTAACTAAAATTAATAAATAAGCTAAAACAAAGCTAAAAACATAAAAAGTACTTAATTATAAGGGCAAAATGAATGCAAAACTACCCTAAAATACCTATGTGAAATGAGTGCAATAAATTTTCCTAAACTCAAAACATTGCTTGTCCTCAAGCAAATTAAAAATAGTTAATGCAAGGGGTACCTTCCTTAGATTCATGAAAATCACCTATCCAAACTCTCAGGCTCACCTCTAGCCACCAACAAATCATTTACCTACTTTCAAGGTACAAAGAATTCAACCCTCACCAAAACTATCACCGCTTAGCCTTGGGTCAATTATTTATCTCATTAAGTCAAATCAATCAATTACAAAGAAAAATCATGCTCAAATAAACTCTAGAACAATCCATAAACTAAAGTGTCTCAAATAATGATAGAAATAAATGAATAGATGAATGATATCCCAATCCCATAAGTAATTCTCCTATTCCAATCTCCACTAATGTAGCAAAATACTATCAAAAGATCAAAAGGACTTTTAAGGATTGTAATGGGGCTAAGAGGGTAATAATGTGGCTAAGAAGGAAATGACAAAGGAAACAAAACATGAGAATAAATAAATTATTGAAAGATCAAGATACATAATTTTTTTTTCTTAACAAAACATGAGAATAAACAAATTATTAAAAGATAAAGATACATAATTTTTTTTCTCTTTTTTTTTTTAATTTATTGAATCAAATGGGAGAAAAAACTTTACAATAAATCACCAATGCTAGCATATAAGTTTGAAACTTTTGTAGGGACTACATAAATAATATTGACTCTGAATTACAATTGTCCATTTTTAATTCACCCCCAAATTCATTTCTTTGTGTATTTGGGTGGTGAATTACTTTACATACCATCAGTGAATTTGCTAGCCTTTTTATTTTAGTTAATTCTCCCATCTAATTATTATATATATATAATTTTTTCTTTTTTCTTTCTTTCTTTCTTTTTTGTTTTATTATTTTTTTTATAGTATATCTATCACTTACAAAATTATTCTCGTGAAGGGTAGGTAAGTGTTTGGGTTTATGGTTAGGTAGTAATGTGGGTACCAAAGAAAGAAAAGGGAATAAATGTAGGCTTAAATTAGTTCCAAAGGGAAATTTTAAAGTGAGGTTGGCTAGCACTAAAATGTGAGTTTAAAATTCAAAGAATGCCTAGATCATTTCTCCTTTCAAATGCATGCTAGGATTTCACCTCAAAAGGTCTAAAAGGATTATTCTAGGATTAGTGAGACAATAATAGCTACTTTCTACCCTAGAGCTTTCTCTAAGCACTCAAACTCAATGCAATTGATTAGGTGGCCCTTGGCTAAGAAGATATAAACTAAGGTAAGAATCTCACAACCTTGCACCTATCCAGAACGTTTAATCCATCACCTTCTAAAGATAAGCTCAATTGCTCTTCAAAGTAACTCTCACTCCTCTAAGGATAAGGTAAAAAATTATTTTTATGATATGCATGCTCCTAAAATGAATACATAAATTAAATAAAAACTAAGTACAATCTATATGAAAACTATATGCAAGTGTATGTGTATAAGTATGTGTGGTATAAGTGTAAGTATATGGATTAACTATGTGTGAATGAATAAAATACAATAAATCAATGAAAATACTCAAAAATTTTAAAGATTTTGCAAAAATTTTGCCCTTACCCCCAAACTCAAATGAGATATTATCCTCAATGTCTAAAAGAATGCAAAGATAGGCAAAATTGAATAAACTGATCAATTCATGAAATATATACAATTGGGAATTAAGTCTAAGTAAGCATAAAAAATTCAAAATTAAGCTCAAAAAGATATGAACAATGTATTTTATAGAGAAAAATGTGTAAAAGTATCCCAAATGTATTAATTTACAATGCTTAAGATATTGCTTAAGAAGTTGCTTACCTTGTTGCTTGGGGTGAGCAAAATCATAAGCACTGGCAACATACCATAAGCATAAGCAGCAAAAGGGTTAACTGTTATCTCGATAATTTTAAACATACTCAACTCCAATGAAATTGTGCAACTCATCAATATCAACAAAATTAGGACTGAGTAAAGCATAAAGTACAAAAATAAATTGCAAGAAAATTAAAGATGCAATAAAATATAAAGCACTCATAAAGCAAGTCAAAAAGCATTCATAAAATATATTCACAACTATAAAAAACATATCAAAAGACAAGATAAGATAAACCATAGTAAATGTTTAAAGTGCAAATATAACCATGAGAACCAATTAAAATATACTGCAACTGTTACCAAAGTTTGAAAATGGAATAAACAAATTACAAAAGGAAACTTAAAAGAGAATTAAAACTAAGATTAAGAACTAAAACTAAAATAAAGACTAAACTGCTGCTGCTGCTGCTCAGTCTGCTGCTATTGTTGGTTTTGCTGGTGGCACAGGGGGTTCTGTTGTAGGTTTTACTTCAGGTTTAGCTACTACTTCTTGGTAATCTGATTCCTCAGAGGTTGTTTCTCGGTTCTCTATCAGATCATTCATTTGTTGGAACATGTCTTGACCCCAATGATATAAATTGTTATAAGATTAGGCCAATTTGTTATAAAGTTTCAACATTTGAATTTTTTGCTTCTGTTGCTTCTTTTTAAGAGACTGTTTTGACTATCCATCCGTTTAAGGATGAAAAGCCATGCTATAATGGAGTTGTGTACCCAAGGCTTATCGCAACTTCTTCCAAAATCTAGATGTGAACCACGGGTCTCTATAAGATATAATGGAAAATATGTAGTCTAACTATTTCACTGATATACAACTCTGCTAGCTTCTCTAGTGAATAGTCAGTTATGATTGGCAGAAAATGTGCTAATTTGGTCAATCTATCTACTATCACTCATACTACATCATGTTTCTTCTGGGTGAGAGGTAGACCACTAACAAAATCCATGGTGACCCGATCCCATTTCCATTCAGGTATAGTGATAGGTTGTAATAAACCTGATGGAACTTGGTGCTCTGCCTTGACCTGCTGACATGTCAAGCATCCAGTCACATAGTCAGCTATATCCTTCTTCATACCAGGCCACCAGTAATGAGGCTTCAAACCATGGTACATTTTAGTACTCCCTGGGTGCATAGCATAAACACTATTGTGTGCCTCTTTTAGAATGTTTTTCTTCAATGTTTCATCATCTGGTACACACATTCTTCCTTTGTAGTACAAACTCTTATCTTCTTTCAACTCATATTCAGCCTCTTTCCCCTCTTTGATTCTGCCCATGATGTTCACTAATTTCTCATTTTGTTTCTGTGCCTCTTGTATCTGCTGTAGCAGGTTTGGCTTTACTTGCAATTCAGCCAAAATAGCTCCATCCTGAGCTAAGGACAAACGGGCATTCAAGAATCTCAAAGCTGCAATAGACTTCCTGCTCAGAGCATCAGTAATCACATTTACCTTCCCAGGATGATAATCTATCACACAGTCATAATTCTTCAGGAACTCAATCCATCGCCTCTGCCTAAGGTTGAGCTCCTTCTGGGTTGGCAAGTATTTTAGACTTTTATGGTCTGTATATATGTAGCACTTTTCACCATACAAGTAATGCCTCCATATCTTCAATGCAAAGATAATTGCTGCTAACTCCAGATCATGAGTAGGGTAGTTATTTTCATGTGGCCTTAGCTGTCTAGAAGCATAGGCAACCACCTTCCTTTTTTGCATCAAAACACACCTTAGCCCATTGTGGGAAGCATCACTGTAAACCACAAAGTCCTTCCCAGATACTGGTTGTATTAACACTGGTGCCTCTGTCAACATAGCCTTCAGCTTCTCAAAACTGGCTTGACACTTGTCATTCCAGTCAAATTTTGCATTCTTATGCAGCAACTTGGTTAATGGAGCAGCTATCAGAGAAAATCCCTTCACAAACCTTCTGTAATACCCAGCTAGCCCCAAGAAACTTCTGACTTCAATTGCGTTCCTGGGAGGCTTCCATTCCATTACAGCTTCAATCTTCTTGGGATCCACTCTAATCCCATCAGCTGATACTATATGTCCAAGGAAAGCAATCTCATTCAACCAGAATTCACACTTGGACAGCTTAGCATACAACTTCTTCTCTCTTAGGGTCTGCAGAACAATCCTTAAATGCTCATCATGCTCCTCTTTGTTCTTGGAATACACCAGAATATTGTCAATAAAGACCATTACAAATCGATCTAAGTATGGATGAAAGATACAGTTCATAAGATCCATGAAAGCTGCTGGTGCATTTGTCAAGCTAAATGGCATTACCAAAAATTCATAGTATCCATATCGGGTCCTGAATGCAGTCTTAGGCACATCTGCATCCTTTACCCTCAGCTAATAATACTCTGATATGAGATCAATCTTAGAAAATACACCTGCTCCCTTTAATTGATCAAACAGATCATCAATTATAAGCAATGGATACTTATTTTTCACTGTTACTTTGTTTAGTTGCTGATAATTAATACATAACCTCAAAGTCCCATCATTCTTTTTCACAAACAGCACCAGACCTCCCCATGGTGACACACTGGGGCATATAAACCCCTTATCCAGTAACTCCTCTAATTGGATCTTCAACTCCTTCAATTCAGTGGGTGCCATCCTATAAGGAGCAATTGAGATTGGTGTTGTGCCCTGCATCACCTCTATGGCAAATTCCACTTCCCTTTCTAGGGGCAAACCAGACAACTCCTCAGGGAAGACATTAGCGAAGTCACATGCAGTGGGAATGTCACGAAGACTATACTCAGCCTTTCTGGTATCAACAACATGTACCAGATAGGCTTCACAACCCTTTTTTATTAGTCTCCTTACAGCAGCAGTTGAAATAACATTGGACAGGAAATCTGTCCTTTTACCCACAACTGTGATCTCTTTATTCTCAGGAGTTTTCAAAGTAATTCTCTTCAATTTACAATCAAATATTGCCTGATGATGTGACAACCAATCCATCCCAAGAATGATATCAAACTCGTGGAAGGGTAATTCAATTAGGTCTGCCGAGAACTCATACTCCTGAATCCTCAATGGGCAACCTCTGTACACTTTATTTACCACCACACTGTGGCCTAGTGGGTTAGTGACTAGAATATCTTGGTCACTTTCCTCTACTTGAATTCCCCTTTCCACGGGCAATTTAAAGCAAATGTAAGAATGAGTGGATTCTAGATCCACCAATGCATGCACAGGCATATCATAAAGTAAGAATATACCCCTGATCACATCCAGGCTGTCCTGCTCCTCATGTGCCCTCATAGCATATGCTCTAGCTGGTGTTGTTGCCTCTGGCCTCTCAACTGTCTCTATTACAGGCCTCTGTAAAGTATTAGCTGCCTCTGATTTACCCGGTCTCCTACCCCTTTGAGTTGTAGGGGTAGGTCTATCTGCTTGTGCTAGAGCAGCTGAAACATTTCTCTGAGGACAATCTCTCGCTTAATGTAACACCCCTATATTAAGCAGTCTATAACATTTTACTGTTCTAGTGACTAGTGTCTGTCTGGACAGTCAGGATGTATAGATGTATGTCTGTACCTTTTAGAAAAGCCCTGAATAAAAATTAATAGCAATTACCTAAAGGTAAAATACAAATAAGAAAAACAAAGCATAAAATGTTAAATGAGCCAGGGTCATATGATGGGTGACCGTACTGGGAAATGACTGCGAGATTAGTCAAAACCCTAAATTTGTATGGGACATTGTGACACCGCAAGCCTGAGGATAATTGTGAAACTAGGGGGGAATGAAAGAACCATAGAAAAAAATTGAGAACTAGGTCAAATAATTAGATTAGGGTTCAGGAAGCAATATAGTGTTATTGGAAAATCAGATTAGACAGGTAAGGGGCAATTTGGTCAATTCACCCTTAGAGTTTACTTATGGCCTAAATGTCCAATAAAATATAGGAAATTAATATTTTGAAAAATAGTATAAAAGAGGAAAGGTATATGATAAGAAAAGAAAAGAAAATTGAAATAAAAGAATTATGACATCATCACACCTATGTAAGCATGACATAATTAAACATTTTAATATCTAATTATTTAAATTATGGGATAAATATATAAAGGGCATAATTACCAATTAAAAAAGCCAAAAATTAAAAGTGTCTTCTTCCTTGTTACCGTCCATCTCTCCTCTCTCTCTCTTCACTCTAATTTCCTCTATAGCCAAGATTTTTCCAAGCTTTCAAAGCTTGAATCCATCCCATAAACCCTAGTAAAACTTGTAGAAACGTTCAAATTGAACTCCAATAAGAAGTTGGGAGAAAGAAAATTGAAGAAAATTAAAGGGAATTACAACTTCAAAGGCTCATCAAAAAGGTTAGTGAAGATTTTCCTAATTTTCTCTTTAAATTTATCTTTAGACATTTAATTTGAGTTAGAGTTGGTGAAAATTGAAACAAAATGATAAGTTAAAGAACCATAGAGGATTTCGGCCAGCCATGGATGTTGGGGAAATGATGTGTTTCATTCCAATTAATTATGTATCTAAGTTCAATTGAGTATGGAAATGTGTCTTGGACATTTTAATTTCATGAAATGTAGCAAATTACAAAATTAGGGTTTATGGCAATCGAAAATTTGGTGGAAAAATTAGGGATTTGGGGAATTGCTACCAATTGACCTAATTGAGGTTTAAATTGGTCAATTGGTGTGATTTAAAGTGTGATTGAATGCATAGATTGAATTGAAATGGTAAATGGGTGCTGCCCCAAACTGGGCAGTTTGACCTTGGTTCACTTAGGTGGCCATAAATTGAATTCTGTTGCTCCAATTGGTGTAAGGCCAATTGGAGATGAAATTAAGACATAATGCAACAATTTTCATGTAGAAACCTTGCCCTAAAACTGACCTTAAGCTGGTGGAAAACTGGGTTGAATCTGGATCACACACCCTGCCCCTGTACAGAATTAACTATATGAATAGTACTTGTTCAAATGGTCATAACTTGGTGTATAAAGGTCCAAATAACCTGATTTTTAAACCATTAGAAAGCTATGACATAGTAGAACAACTTTTGTGAAGAACACAAACCCAAATTCTGACCATAACCTAGTCAATTGGCCACCCAAAGTTTGGTACTTAAATATACCAGAACCAGAATTGTGCCCAGAATTCTGGATTTTACCAATCTGGCCAGCCACATTAGAAATAGCATAACTTGAGCTACAAAACTCCAAATGGAGTGATTCAAAAAGAGAATTAAACTGGACACAATAAGGAACAACTTTGATGAAGGACATTTAGCCAAATTCCCACTGTAGAAAAGGCCAATGGAATAGTAAACTTAGGAGACCAAATCTGAATTTTTGAATTTCCTTCTAATAAGTTTTGAATTTAGATTGGCAATCAACGCCAACATAATTATGACAAAAAATGTGGTATGTGGATGCATTTAGAATTAATATGCCTATTAAAGATGGAAAAGTCAACATTTTGACTTGAATAGTGTAATGAATAGTACCATCATAACCAAAAATGTAAAGGACCCAAAGTTTATAAATCATATTGGGTAGATTAAGTCTGCAAAAATTTAATTGTTAGAAATTCTTATTAGAAGTGATTTAATGGAGTACTGAAACACTTTAAATTGTATGTTTCAGTAGTAAAAGACATTGAGAATGATAAAGAGAAAGCGAGTCAAGGCCAAGAGGTGACTCATAAAAGGTTTGTGCACAACTATTGCTTTCTTTTAATTTTCAATTTGAATTTTGATTGGATTAAATTGTGAAATAAATTTATGATTTTCTTATATAAAAAATGTTGAATGATACAATTTGTATGCTATTGACTAAATTCTTGAGAAATTAGTTTGAATGTAATTTGATGGATACTTTTATGCTTAGAAAACTTGCAAAATAGTTTGAAACCACAACGATCATGATTAATTGATTGAATTCCTCACTAGCTTGTCTAGTGGGACGAATTGGTTTTGAATTCCCTCTCTGGCTGAAGTGTCGAGGTGTGTGCTAGTTGAGGACGAATAGGATGAGTGCTCATATATTTTGCTAGCTAGCTATGGTATTCCTCATTAGCCATTAGCTATTGGGATGAATTGGACATTGGTGTCATGATTAAGCTGTGTGACTTGTCAAAAATATTATTTGGTGAATTATGAAATGAAATTTGATTCCTTTAAGAAATTTTCAGATTTCGAAATTTAGCATGATTTTATGTGTTAACATACCAAGTGATTTACTTGTGAATTATTTGTTGTTTAAATTATCATTTTCTTTACGTTGTGCACCACTGAGACATTGGCTCAGAGATAGCTTTTCATTGTTGTCGCAGGTAGAGAGGCAGATAAAGCAGCAGAGTAGGCTGCTTGTGACTAGAAGTGACTGCAATTTGGATTTTGCTGGGTATATAGATTATACCCCTTTGTAAATTTTTATTTTAATATATATGAACTGTATGTATGTACATTATTCGGACTTGAGCAGTTGTATAATAAAGTTTGTAAATTATTTTAATCTGTAAAAATATTGTAATATAAACCTCTTATCTCAAATTATGAAATGCTCAGTTATTTTGAAATTTTTTTAGAATTGCTGGAAATGATACTAAATTGAGTTTGAATTGCGTTGTTGAAATTGATTTGAGTTAAGAATATTGGAGTTGAGGGATTAATTGCATATTGGAAGTGTTTTCACAGGTTTTTAAAGAAATGTTTTCTCAAATTATAGATGGTACTCTGCCGAAATTTTTATAAAAATTATGAAGATTTTAAATTAACTAAAAATTTGATTTATGATTTGACTTCAATTAAAGGTTTTAAATATCTGTTAAAAATTACCCACCACTTTAAAAATGAAAGGAAATTGTTTTAAAATCCCAAGTAGTATATTTAATGGGTTATCGGTAGGCGAAGTTTCGTAATATATTAGGTATACTACGGGATCATGTTATACCTTACAGAGGGGTAAGGTGTGACACTTGATGTTCAGTAGACCTACATTGGAAGCATCCTCCCGTCAGTCACCAACACTAGCCTCTGTGCCACTTATTACAATGTGGGTACGCTGCAGAAACTGTTGGGGCTGGTCCCCTAAATACCATCCCTAGGGAGCTGCCCACTGATGAAGTGTACTGGCCTTTCCTAGTTGTAAACTGAGATCTAGGCCTCTGTGACTGGCCCTGACTCTGTGTCTGGCTGTGACCCTGAGTCTAGGGGCCTCTAAACTTCTTATTGGGTGTAGATGAAGAATTAGCTTAACCCGGACCCCTCTTTTACTACCTGTCTCTTCTACTCTGCTCATCATTTCTAACCCTCTCAACCTTCAGTGCAGCCTCAACCAACTGTGTGAAGTCTATGATCCTTAAAGCTGTTATCAGGATCTTGATGTTATCATTTAGCCCCTCTTCAAACCTTCTGCATCTCTCAGCTTTCGTAGGGACTATTTCTCTGCCATGTCTACTCAATCTGATGAATTCCTGCTCATACTCTGCTACAGACAACTGTCTCTATCTCAAACTGATGAACTCTCTCTTTTTTGCCTCCAGATATACCTGACTGATATATTTCTTCCTGAACTCTGCCAAGAACAAGTCCCAGGTGATCTTATCTGGCTGAACTGAACGGGAGACTGTATCCCACCACTGAAATGCATCCTCCTAGAGTAACGATACTGCACACTCTAAACTCTCTCCAGGAGTGCAATGAAGCTGCTGAAGGACCCTCTCCATCCTTTCCAACCAGTACTCAGCAGCAGACGGGTCATCCTCCTTTTTCCCCTTAAAATCTACAGCCCCATACTTTCGGAGCTTCTCCAATTTAGACTTCTGTGGTGGTGGCTATAGTGGAGGGATTGTTGGGATTGCCCCCATCATCTGTCTGAAAATGCTGTCATTTGCTCAAATAACGCCAGTTGGGGTTGTGTAAGCCACTCTGAACTGGTGGAGCAGGAGCTCCCCTGCTTTCAACTTCAGCCATGGGTGGAGCATGACTCTCCACCTCTTCCTTTACTGCCCTCTGGGACTCTGAGTCCATACCTTAATCTATAACAACAGAGAAATAGATCTACATTAGTGTCACCTCGACTCTTACAAATGCAATGCATGGTATGCACTCTATTTAGGTCCAGAAACACCTAAACCGTGCTCTGATACCATTAAATATAACACCCCTTACTCATTCTACAGTGTAGCCGAGCAAGGCATGTCACACTCTGTATTGAAGCACCTTATCTCATCTTGTTACATTTCTTGCTAATTAAATTTAATTTTTAATAATTTAAGTTCACTTATTTAATCAGAGAAACTGACGGAGTTTCCCCTAATTTATTAACATTTTGATGATTTCCCACCTGTTTAAAAATAATTTCATATTTAATTCAATATTCTCCATAATCATAATATCTCAAACTCATAATTTCATTCATCATCATTCCCATACAAGTTTAATTTATCATTCATTTCATACATAAACTTACAAATTTCATAAATTTCATAATGTACAAAATAATTACATATAATTCATAATTTACATCCCAAAACTTATAAATAAATACAATGTACAAAAACAATTACATATATGGTCTGATAGACCTTACCAAAATGCACTGCTGATGAGGTGACACTCAGGACCCTACGCAGATCTGAAATCCTAACTCCCAGTCTAAGGTCTACTAGGCTCTCTCTCCTGATCTCCAGTATCTACGCGTGGCAAAAAGCGACACGTTAAGCATAATGCTTAGTGGTGCAAGAATAATATAAAAATAAACTAAATAATTAGAAATAAAGAAATTATACTATTATGCCACACAGGATGTATTTTTGATAACTATTTGTAAGATATTTAATTTAATGGCTTTTCTATTCATTATTTATTGGTAAATTTTTAGGACTTATTTTAATGCCCAAGTAACCTATACAAGTTGACTGCACTGGATAAACGGGTAAAATGGCACTGGGTATTAATTATCTCGGGCTGTTACACCATCGATCACATAGTGTTTGCCAAGTGTGCAACAGAATGGCTAAAGAGCCATAACGTCAATCGGGCATAAAGCCACGTGTATTAAAGAGTAACAAAATAGCTAGAAGCCATAAATCAGAGAATGGCACGGAGCCATAAGTAGTACTGCAAGTCAGAACCCTATTGGTATGCCAATCTATCCATACCAATCATAAAACTAGGCATACATGGGCACATTAGCATTTTAGGTATTGGTTCTTTTCATTTTGTCATTATGGTTACTATTCATAGCACTATTCATGCTAAAGTTTTAGTTATGCCATATATAATAGGAACACAAGTTCTAAATTCATGTTCATCCCACATTTTAGTTTACTAAGTTGTTGGCATTAATTGCCAACCACAATTCAAATTCTTCTAAGAGCAATCCAAAAATTTCAGATTTTGTAACTTAAGTTCACTGTTACATTAGGCCAATCTACAGTGGAAATTTGACCTCACTTTCTTCATCAAAGTTATTCCTTAATGTTTTAGCTTTAATTTCCTTTTTGAATCACTCCATTTGGAGTTTTGTATGACATTTTTACCACAACTGGTCAGATTGGTCATTGTCCAGGATTTTCTGGTCAGTTTGGTTCTGGTAATTTTGTTGATCTAACTTTGGTTAGCAATTTGATTAGGTTAAGATCAGAATTTAGGTTTATAATCTTCATGAAAAATGTTCTAATATGTTTAAGCTTTCCATGGGTTCAAGAATCAGGTCATTTGGACCTTTTTACAATGATTTATGCCCAATTGAACATTCACTGTTCATATAGTCATTTTTTCCAGGTCCAGCATATGGTTACCCAGATTCAAGCCGATTTTAGGTCACTTTGTGTTAGGTTTCTGGGCAGGGTCTCTTCATGAAAAATGTGGCATTATGTCCTAAGTTTCACCTTCAATTAGCCTTACACCAATTGAAGCTATATAACTCTACTTATGACTGCTCAAACCTAGTAGACTCAAAGTCCAGAATTCCAGCACAAAAGAGCACTTCTCCTTTTAGCATTTCAACTCTAAAACCAACTCCATTTTAAGGTCAAACCACATCAGATGGTCATTAATTGACCTTAACAATATCAATTCAACAACAATTTAATAAACCCCTAATTTTCTCCACAAAACCCTAGCTCCCAATTCAAGATTCATACAATACATATCAATTAAGTACACTAATCACACTTATCATCATACTCAAGCAAATTCTCAAGTTTATTTGCAATTAAACACTTTCAATCCTACTCCTACACAAGCTGGCCGAATTTCTTGTCTAACATATATCCATCAATTTCATCATTTATCATGTAATTCTATTGTAATCCACTTTTTTTTCACCATGAGAATAAGGACTAAAAGTTTAGCACTAACCTTAGTTGGTCAATCTTCTAAGACTTTCCCAACTTCACTTTCCTTCAAATTCTTGGCTGCCAAACATTTCTCCAAGCCCTAATAACTATTTTTTGTATTGGGGTTTAGGGTTTTTGTGGTGAAAATTGCTAGGGAATCAAGCTAGAAATGAAGAAATGGAGGAGAGCTCCATTCCCATGGTGGTTCGGCCAACTAGTGGAGAGGAAGAAGATGAATAGATTTTTGTTTCTTTTAATTTCTTTTATCTCTTATAAATGTGTTTGTCTAATTTTAATTGGCTAAGAATTTTAATTACATCACCATGACATTATGCATATGTTATAATTAGAATTAAATTTCATTTCATTTTATTTTCTTTTCTTCTTTTCTCCCCTCATTTCCATTTAAATTTTTATCAATATTTCTTCATATTTTATTACATAAATCTCACTTAATTAAATGGAAATATTGGTCAAAAATCAACTCTGAGAGTAAAATGGCCAAGATGCCATTCTTAGTGCTCATTACATCCAATAAGCATAATTTTTTTTTGCATTCCCATGACACTTTTATTGTCATTAAACCTCATTAATCCTCCAATTAAGTCCCAAATATTTATCTCACAGGGTTTCCCATGAGTCTGGGGTTGGCAACTATATTCATAGTAGTTTCCCATTAGGGTTACCCATAACCGGAGCCTCGGCTCCTTTAACCTCTTTGCAATTCATTTCTTTAATTATTCCTAAATTTTTCTTAGTTATTATTTAGGTTATTTATGGCTCCTCACTTTAGTTTAAGTCTGATTCCAAACATTCTGACTATCCGAACAGACGTTAGTCACTGGAACAGTAGAATGTACAGACTGCCTAAAGTGAGGGCGTTACAGTTCTTCCTCTCTAACAAAAATTTCATCATCGAAATTTACCTGATGCAAACAGTTAAGGGAACTGTTGCCTCATCATCTCTTCACTTTCCCATGTTGTCTTTTCAGTATTGTGGTGCCTCCAAAGTACTTTCACCTGTGGCATTCATTTGTTTCGTAGTTCTTTCACTTCCCAAGCTAGGATCTTTATTGGTTCCTCTTCATATGTCAAATCTGGTTGTATTTTAATTTCTTCCATTGATATGACATGTGAAGGGCCTCAGCATAGATACGTGAAATACATTATGAATTTTGTCCAATTCTGGTGGTAAAACTAGCCTGTAGGCTACTGGACCCACATGTTCAATGACTTCATATGGGCTAATAAACCTAGGGCTTAACTTACCCTTTCTCCCAAACCTCAATACTTTCTTCCATGGTGATACTTTGAGAAACTCCTTATCGCCAACTTCATATTCTATGTCTTTCCTCTTTAAGTCAGCATAGGGCTTCTATTTGTCTGAGGTAGCTTTCAAATTGGCTTTAATTAATTTCACCTTTTCCTTAGTCTGTTTCACCAGGTCTGATCCCACAGTCTTGTCCTCACCAAGTTCTGTCCAACACAAGGGTGTTCTGCACTTTCTCCCATACAGTGCCTCATAAGGAGCCATCTGAATACTACTCTGGTAGCTATTGTTGTAAGCAAATTCTGCCAGTGGGAGGTATCTGTCCCAACTTCTCTCAAACTCTATGACACAACTCCTTAGCATATCCTCAAGTACCTAGCATATACTTCATGTTATTACTATTATTTTAGTTTAACATTTATAATAATTCAATAAGTTTTAAGGTTTACCTATCATATCAGTCCAAAATATCAAGATTGATCATCATTCAAGTTGCATTCAACAAAAATACATAAAACTCACAATTGAACATGTGTTACCAAATAGATTTCTCATATTAGCAAATTAGCACAAGTAAGATAATGTTACTATTCATAGGGACTAGGAAAATGCATAAATTGTTTTATACTTGCTGCCTTTCAATTCTTCCCTTTTATAACAAATTTCACTTGGCCCAATCTTTATGAATGACATACAAAAGATAAACAAATGTAACTTTTGAGTTTAATAAGGGTATAAACTAAAATAAAATGAAAAAGAAAATTAATGAACTATAAATGGATATGCTTGGAGTGCCTCCTAATAAGCACTAAGTTAAGGTCTTTAGCTTGACCTTCCATTTTAAGTTACTTAAACACCCTCATTTAGGGAACCAAGCCATGAAACCTCTATAACCTTCTGTGCAGGCTCTCCAACAATATAGTGCTTCAATCTTTACTTATTAACCTTGAAAGTACCTGAAGTTTCATTCTCTATTTCAACAGCCCTATATGGATATACCTGTGTAACTGTGTAAGGCCCTGATCATCTTGACTTTAATTTTTCAGAAAACAACCTTAACCTGGAATTAAACAAAAGAACATCATCTCCTTCCTTAAATTCTCTCCTCGTAATGTGTTTATTATGCTATCTCTTAGTTCTTTCCTCGTAAAGCTTGGCATTGTCATAAGCATCAAGTCTAAGCTCTTCAAGTTCATTAAATTGCAACATTCTTTTTTCTCTAGTATCCTTCAAATCAAAATTCAATGTCCTTATGGCCCAATATGCTTTATGTTCCTACTCCAAAGGCAAGTGACAAGCTTTCCTATAGACCAATCAAAAAGAGGTTATACCAATGGGGGTTTTAAAATTGATGTTGCAACCTTATGCTTAACTCTATATTTTTGCAATAATCTCTCAAATTGATGGTTGCAAAAGTGAGAACCTCCAGCACTTATTATGGCACGTGGAGCTCCAAATCTTGTAAAAATGAATTTCTTGAGAAATTTGACTACACCCTAACATCATTGGTTAGAGATGGTATAACTTCAACCCATTTGCTCACATAATCTACTCCAAGCAAGATATATTTGTTCCTAAAGGGTGATGGAAAAGGTCCCATAAAGTCAATACCCCACACATGAAATAGTTTCACTTCCAATATGTTTTGGAGGGGCATCTCATCTCTTTTGAAGATATTTTCTATCTCAAGAATTCACAAAATTTCTCACATCTCTAAAAATATGTGGCCAAAAGAACCCTGCTTGAAGTACTTTTACTCTAGTTTTTGAAACACTCATATGACCCCCATATGGTGAAGAATGGCAATCTCTAATCACATCCTCTATCTCCTTATCAGCTAGACATCCCCTAATCAGGCCATCTCCACATCCTTTGAACAAAAATGGCTCCTCCCAATCATAATCTCTAACATCAAAAAGAAATTTCTTATTTTGTTGCCATGTCAAATCAGGTAGAAGGATTTCATGCACCAAATAATTAAAAAAAATCTATATACTAAGGGATTTTTGCACTAATAGTTGCCAAAAGCTGCTCATTAGGAAAATAATCATCAATTGGAAGTTCTTTCCCCAAATTTTCTCCTTGTTTTGCCTCAATCTTGATAAGTGATTGGCTACCACATTTTTTTACTCCTATCTTGTCCTTAATTTCCAAATCAAAAGAGTAGTACCCATCTTATCAACCTAGGCTTAGCCTCTTTCTTATGTAAAAAGTATTTGATAGTTGCATGATCTATGTACACTACTACTTTTGACCCCACAAGATAAGACCTAAATTTATTTACTACAAATATCATTGCTAAATTTTTTTTTCTTGTGGTAGTATAATTCACTTGAGCATCATCTAAGGTTCTACTTGCATAATATATAACATATACCTTCTTGTCCTTTCTTTATCCCAAAATAGCCCCAACAGCATAATCACTTGCATCACACATCAACTCAAAAAGTAATGAACAATTAGGTGGCTACATAATAGGAGCAGATATCAAAGCCTCTTTTATCTTATAAAAAGCATTCATACAATCAGTATCAAAATTAGATTTCACATCTTTGTTCAATAAATTAGTGAGAGGTTTAGAAATCATAGAAAAATCTTTAATGAATCTTCTGTAAAATTGAACATGTCCCAAGAAACTCCTCATTGCTTTTATAAATGTTGGGGGTGGCATTTTCTCAATAACTTCTACTTTTGCCTTGTCTACCTCAATATCCTGTTTGATATAAGATGTCCTAAAACAATTCCTTCTTATACCATAAAATGGCACTTTTCCAATTCAAAACTAAATTAAACTCTTCACATCTTTGTAAAACCTTAAACAAGTTAGATAAACATTATCAAAAGATTTACTATACATGGAAAAATCATCCATGAATACTTCTATAATATCCTCAATGAAGTAAAAAAAAATGCACATCATGTATCTCTGAAATGTGACTGGGGCATTACATAATCCAAATGGCATCCTTTAATATGCAAAGATGCCATAAGGACATGCAAAGGTAGTTTTATCCTAATCATTTGGGTGAATAGGGATCTAAAAGAACCCTGAATAACCATGTAAATAGCAAAAATAAGAATGATAAGCTAATATCTCAAGTATCTGATCTATAAATGGTAATGGAAAATGATCCTTCCTAGTTACAGTGTTCAGTTTTTTATAATCTATGCACATTCTTAGCAACTAAGCCTGAAGTAGCTCTTATGGCATCAAGATCCAAATAGCATGGGACCCAATCAAGATGGTCTGTGAAGAGATAAAACTATTGTGCTGAATGATCTAGGTCAAGGGATTGGAAAAAGTGAATCAAGTTTAACTGTATAAGTGTAGTATGACAGCCAGCTACAACTATATTGTATGAGGAACAGTGTGGCAGGACAGTGTAAGATAATTGCTGGAGATCAAGAAAGTAGTGAAAAGCCCAGAACTAGAGTTGCCACAAGATGCCATTACCACCACCAAATGTAGCATTATCTCTAACCAGCAAGCCTAAAGAAGAGTACAAATGGCCCAACAACATCTCACCAAGATTCAAAGGTATGCCATCAGCCAATGCCATGGCTATGGGTACCAACTCCAAAGATGGTTTACCTGAAGGTGGGTAGAAGATGAATTTGCTGATGAGACCCCATAAGAAGAGGACATGTTCTTCGTTAGTGATATCATCTATCCTAGCATTAAGTAAGATGATGTTGATGAAGGATGTCCCATATTTTCTAGTAGGCCAGGTGGATGTCATATCAGTAGCTAGAGCTAATGAAGTCTCTCTATGGATAGTTAAATCGATAAGAGTCGCTATATCTCTCAAAGTGACAGACATGAGTCCCGGTGAGAACATGAAATAGTTATAGTGTCGAGACCAGAATGGCAACAAAGCAGTCAACAATGGTTCATCATAAACAATATCAACCAAGCTCAAGTCTATCAGTTTCATCAGGTACATATCCTGCTAAGTTTGCTCATATTTAGGGCAGAGACGTTCAACCCATTCCATCCAACCATCATGTAGCCGGGGCTAAGCTTTCATGAAACTAAGGTCCTAGGAAGTAGTCTGTTTGCCTAAAAGAATTTTTATGAATCAGACAGTGGATAGGGTAGGACACATAGAGCAATTTCTTCAGAAATGGCTATTGGGCTAACACAAGAACTAGGAGGGCTAAAGGAAGTAACAATGGTGGCCCTACTTAAATAAGATAAGAGCACGTTATGATTTGAGCATGGAAAGAAAAGCTGATGGTGGAAATACTACACGTACCCTGGATAGTCTAGAATAATGGTAGTAGCCAGTGGTGGATTGTTTAGATTGTTAGATGGGCCTGTGGGAGGAAATCTCACCGTGGCGATCTGTAAAAAGTAATGTTTAGCTCAGAAGGAAAGCATGCAAGAAGTAAGCATGATTTTAAAGGACTTACTGGAGATGCAATAATAGGAGGTGCTGAGAATAGGGAGTTAGTGCTTTGTGCGCCTGCAAACAAGTTCAGTTTTGTCAAAAAAAGGAAAAAGATCTGCGTTATACTTGAAAAATGAAGAAGTCCTCCCAGTTGGAGCATAAGATGCAAAAATAAATGATGAGTCACTGCAATCAAAATCAAGTCATAATAAGTTCATTCAAATGGAGAAAGTTTAAGGAGGTACTTATAGTGATAGCTGTGGTGATGGGTGATGTCGACATTCCCATAATTGTGCTGGAGGTCCTAAAAGTTCATGGAAAATCAACATAATGGAAACAAGTAGAGTGAATAGTATGTGCAAAATGGACAATGATACTCACTGGGTTTGGCGGATGAAAGTAAATCCATGCTGACAACACTTGGTGGAGAGAAGTTTGTCCAGGGTTTCAGTGGGTATTGCCCAAATGTTTCATTGTTTAAGGATTTTGACTATGCTAGAAGTGAGTTACTTAGTTTAAGTATATGTGTGTGTGCTCTATGTGCTGAAGTTGAATGACTGAAAGTGGATTTGGGTAGTTTAAGTTGAATTGCAATGTGGCTTAAGGTTTAGATTTTTGGCATTAGGTGTGTTCCATGGAGTTGCCTTGCTAAAGTATTATGGGGAGTACCCTTGTATTTTGGAAAGGTTCTTTTTGGGATGCATTAATTATTCCTTATAAAGTGGCTTCATTCCTAATTTAGGGTGAGAGGTTTTATGTTGATTGGCTAAATTTTGGTGTCATGATTTGTGCTTCAAATATGTGCAAATTTGGTGACGGATCGGTGCAAAATTTAGTGCAAGACATTTTGGGAAATAATGAAAGACATTGATGGTGTGTGTGTAACACCCCAATATGCCTAGCCTGGTATATTTCACTGTTCCGGTGACCGGTGTTAGTCCAGACAATTAAGGAGATTAGAACTACATCTAAGACACCTAGATAAGCCCTGAATGCAAATAATTAGTGATTGTCAGCTAGTTAAGTGTAAATAAGAAAAACAGAACATAAAGAGGTTAAATGAGCCAGGAGTCACAGCGATGGGTGACCTTCCAGGGAAGTGACTACGAGGTCAGTCTGAACCCGAATTTTGAACTGAAAAATGTGACGCTGCGGTCCTAAGGACTATTGTGAACACAGTGGAAAAGAGAAAGTCACAGAAAAGAATTGTTAAACTAGTTAAATAATTAGGTCAGGTATCCGCAAGAAATATTGAATAATTAACAAACTGGATCAAACCAGTGAGGGGCAAATTGGTCAATTCAACCCTAGAGCTTACTCCTGACCTAACTGTCCAATAAAATTGGAGAAACGAAAATTTCGAAATCAGGAATTAAATTAAAGAAACAAGGAAAAATAAAGAAAAAGAAAAAGTGAGGAAAACTACTTTATTACATCATCTTACCTCATATATGTGACATCATAAATTAAATTTTAATTTCTCTACATTTTTGACCAAGTCAAAAACATTTAATAAGACATAAAATACAAACAAATTAAAAGAAATTTCACTCTTTCTTCCCCACTCACTACACTCTATTTTACCTTAATCAATTTTTATCATAGTTTTGAATATAACTTGTGAAATATAATTTATTTGAGCCATTTATCGAAATTATAATTTATTTGAGGTTCCGAAAATTTTATAGAAAATTAAAAATGGAGATATATTCATATTCAATCATCTCAAACTCCAATATCAAAATCTCAATATTTTTCAATTTCATTTCTCAATCATTCATCTCATGTGATAATCATGTACAAGTCACAGATAGACATTTACTTTTCCATTCACAAACACAATTTTCATTATTTACATGAACATCAAAATACATTACATAAGTTTAATTACATATGAGAAAATAAAAGTTAGTTACAAAATACCAAAATGAAACCTAGTGTCCTACCAATGCACTATAGAAGATGAGGTGACAGGTCTCACCAATAATGCTTAGTGGTGCAATAATAAAATAACATGAAAAATAAATATGTATTGAATGTATATGTCTTATTTATTTTGTATTTGTATATCCATTTATTTCGTTAACCTTGTCCACTTTCATTCATTTGAATGGATAGGCCAAATATCAACACATGATCAGAATGGCTAAAAGCCATGAAATGGCATAATGCCTATTGGCATGCCAAACTATCCAAACCAATCTTGTTAGGTATACTAGGGCATTTGATACTTTTGAATTCTTCAATTTTTGAATTTCAAGTTTTGGTGTCACTATTCACTTTATTAGTCAACAAAAATGTTGGCTTTTGGATAGAAAATAGGTGCATTGGTTTTAACACTCCCAATGTACCACATTTTGCATTTAAAACTTGTTGGAATTAATCACCAAATCCATTTCCAAGCTTAGCACTAAGGGGCAGAATTTTCAGTTTTTGTACCATAAGTTTACTGTTCCATTAGGGACTGTTACGGTGGAAATTTGAGGAAATGGTAAACATGAAAGTTGTTCCTTATTTTGTCTAGTTGAATTTCTTTTTTTGAATCACTCCATTTGGAGTTTTGTAGCTCCAGATATGGTCCAAAATCGCCACTGCCTTGTTGGATAGGTTCTGGTCATAATTTAGGGTAGGTTTCTTCATGAAAGTTGTTTTTCTATGTCTTATCTTGTTGTTGTAAAAATTTCAGGTCAAATGGACCATTTCTAACTTTTGGTCCACTTGCATTGGTCTTTTGGGCATGGTTTCTTCAGCAAAATTGTGCCATTATATGTCTAGTTTCATTTCCAATTGGCCAAACACCAATTGAACCAAAGATATGGAATGCCATAATTCACTTCAAGTTATGGTCAACTTCCCTCAAATGGTCACTAATTGACCATTAAAATGTTCATTCACCATTACCTAAGCAAGGTCCAAGTTTCTCTCCCAAAACCCTAATTCTAATTGACCAAGCCTCCAATTCATGCATCCCACTCCTAATTTGCTATACTAATCATATAATTTATAAGAGGGGCAGCAATATGTCACTTTAAACCAAAGATTTCTCCTAACCCTAACTCATGTCAAGGCTGCCAAAACTTCATGGAATATAACCATGCTTCATTAATTCAATTTTTGTCAAATTTTTAACTTAACTTAGCTCAAATTCATGATTAAAAAGATGTAAAAGCAAAGGTTATGGCACTAACCTCTTTGGTGATTTTCTAAGCTTGTTCACACCTCACTTTCTTCCACTTTCTTTTGTTTTCTTGGCTGCCAAATACTTCTCCTTGGTGTGGGTATAATTTTTAGTGAAGGGAGGATAAGCTTTTAAGGGGAATTGAAGTGGGAAATGGCTTTAATGGTGGAACCTCTTCTCTCTCTCTCTCTCAACGTTTTTTAGGCTGCCCAAGGTTGAAGATGCAGATTGGTTTTTCATATTTTTGGTCTCTTTTATCTCTTTTAATGAGTTTAACAAATTGTGATTGGTGGAGGAAATTTAAATGACATCATATGATGTCATAATTAGCATTTTCTTTCATTTTCTTTTCTTCTCTTCTCTACTCATTTTCAATTTAATTTTTAGCAATATTTATTTATATTTTAGATCATAATAATTATTTAAAAATCATCTTTTTTCTAAATATTTTCTTGGCATTCTAATGCCATAGGAACCTCAATGACAAAATTATTTTATGAATTTTCATTTGACTTAGTTGTATTTTATTTCTAAAATTTTTACTAAATTTTTCTTATTAATATTTGAGTTAATTATGGTTCGACTTTAGTTTAAATATTTTACTCTTCCTCTAATTTAAATTTTGTGGTGCCTCCAAAGTACTTTTACTAGTGGAAATTCCTCAATTCTTTGAGGTTCTTCTTCATATGTCAGTATTTCAATTTCTTCGAGATGACATGATCTTCTAAGCATGGACACGTGGAACACATTGTGGATCTTGTCTCAATGACTTCATATGGGCCAATAAACCTAGGGCTCAACTTAACTTTTCTTCCAAACCTCAATACCTTCTTCAACCACATATTCTATTTCTTTTTCATATGGGGCCATTTGGATTCAAACTCAATGACATATCCTCAAGGACCTAACATATATTTCATGTTATTAAATATGTGTATTTGTTTAATTGGTTTCAATTGTTTACCTAGATTACTCTTGAGGATGGAAAAATGGAGTTGTGTACCCAAGGATTCATGCAACTTCTTCCAAAATCTAGATGTAAAATATGATGGAAAGTGGAATTCCATGCAATCTAACTATCTCATTGATATACAATCTATCTACTATCACCCAGCATCATGTTTTGAGAGGTAGACCACTCACAAAATCCATGGTGAATTTCCATGACATGTCAAGCATTTAGTCACATTATGTCCTTCTTCATTCATGATACATCTTTGTACTTGCATAGCATATACACCGGTGTGTGCCTCTTTCCTCGTAGTCGGTTGCTTTTCCCTCCGAGATTTTGCTCATAATAGCCATTAGCTTCTCATCTACCTATCTAAAAGTTTGGCCTCACTCAAAATAGCTCCATCTCGAACCAAAGATCATTTAATGATCTCAAGTGATGGATTTTGCCTTCCCGGGATGGTAGTCAATTACACAATCATAGTCCTTCAGAACTCAATCCATCGCAAATATTTTAGACTTTGTAAATGTAGCACTTTTCACCATACAAGTAATGCCTCCATATCTAAGATAATTGCTGCAAGCTCTAGATCATGGGTAGACCACCTTCCCCTCTTGCATCAATACACACCCTACCCCATTATGAGAGGCATCAAAGTCCTTTGCCTTCAACTTCTCAAAACTAGTCGACACTTGTCATTCGACATTCTTGTGATTAAGGAAAATCCTTCACAAATCTTACTGTAATAGCCCCAAGAAGCTTTTGACCTCGATTGTATTCAGGCTTCCATTCCATCATCGCTTCTATTTTCTTGGGATCCACCTAATCCCATCCTATATGTCCAAGGAATGTAATCTCATTCAACCAAAAGTCACACTTGGACAACTTAGCATTTCTTTTCTCTCGGGGTTTGCGAACAATCCTCAAATGCTCATCATGTTCTTCAATACACCAAAATATCATCAATAAAGACCACGACAAACCGATCTAAGTGTGGATGGAAGATAAGGTTCATAAGGTCCATGAAGTGCATTTGTTAGGCCAAAGGACATCACTAGAAACTCATAATGCCCATATCTGGGTGAATGCGATCTTTGGCACATCTGCATCCTTCACCCTCAACCGATGATACGATTTGAGATCAATCTTAGAAAATACGATCAAATAGATCATCAATTCTAGGTAACGGATATTTATTCTTCACTTTATTCAGATGCATAGCCTCAAAGTCCCATCCTTCTTTTGGAGCTCCCCATGGTGACAGAACCCCTTAGCAAGCAACTGTTTTCAACTCCTCAATTTGCCATCCTATTAGGAGCAATGGAAATGGGTGTTGTACCCGGCAGTGTCTCTATAGCAAATTCAACTTCCCTTTTTGGTGGCAAACCAGGTAATTCTTCAGGAAACACATCTGGGAAGTCTTTTACTGTGGGTATATCATCAAGTTTGGCTTAGCCTGCCTAGTATCCACCACATGTGCTAGGTAGGCTTCGACCTACTTTCTCATCATTCTTCGAGATGACATTGGATAAGAAATATGTCATTTCCCCACAGCTGTGATCTCATTACCCTCGAAGTTTTCAAAGAAATTCTCTTCAATTTGTAATCAACTATTGATGGCGTGACAAGTCCATTCCCAAAATCACATCAAACTCGTGGAAGAGCAACTCAATTAGAGAATTCACACAATCTTTAACGGCAACCCTTGTACACTTTGTTTACCATGGATTATGTCTTGGTCACTCTCCCCTAGTATCCTTTCTACGGGTAGGTTGATGCAGATGTATGAATGAGTGGATCTGGATCCACCAATGCATGATGTATTGTAGAGGGGGCATCTTGCTCCTCTGAGCTCTCATGGCATAAGGAGATGATTCCTAACCCACACCAATGCTCCTTATGCCATTTCAAGCGGTGTGGACATGTGGACCCTTGAACTTCTTCCCAAAATTCTTACTTTTTCAACTTTTATTGCGACTTCCACTAACTTGGTGAAGTCTGTAATTCCCATGATCATAATCTTTATATTGTCATTCAATCCCTCTTCAAATCTCTTGCACCTTTCATTAGGGACTATCTCCCTTCCATAGCGGCTCAAAATTCCTTTTCATATTAATGAACTCTCTTCTTCTCTCTTCCGGTATACACTACCCACATATTTCTTCTTAAATTCGGAGAGAAAGAAGTCCCAAGTCACTATTCCACCATTCATATGCATCGCTTCTAAGTTTTAAGTTGTTTTAAAACTCAATCAATTTTTACCGCAATGGAATCATCTTCTCTCTTGCCAAAGAAGTCCAAAACTTTCTCAATTTTTCAGTGTGATTTTGGTTGTGGAGGTGGTGGTGGTGGCATTACTGACCATTTGTTTGAAGAATTCGGCCATTTGTTGAAACATGGCTGTGGAGGTTGTTCTCCCATACCGCATGACTCTCCACTTCCTCCTCAGAGATGTAGGGTCCATATCCTATTCAAAATAAGAAAGACAAAGCATTAGTGTCACCTCGACTCTTACAAATGCAATGCATGGTATGGACTCAATCTAGGCACTAAATGTGACACCAAGCAATGTCACACTCTATTTTACCTTAATCAATTTTTATCATAGTTTTGAATATAACTTGTGAAATATAATTTATTTGAGCCATTTATCGAAATTATAATTTATTTGAGGTTCCGAAAATTTTATAGAAAATAAAATGGAGAAAAACTGAAAACTGTGAAAAACACTTCCTATATTCATATTCAATCATCTCAAACTCCAATATCAAAATCTCAATATTTTTCAATTTCATTTCTCAATCATTCATCTCATGTGATAATCATGTACAAGTCACAGATAGACATTTACTTTTCCATTCACAAACACAATTTTCATTATTTACATGAACATCAAAATACATTACATAAGTTTAATTACATATGAGAAAATAAAAGTTAGTTACAAAATACCAAAATGAAACCTAGTGTCCTACCAATGCACTGTAGAAGGTGAGGTGACACGGACACTATGGAGGTCTCACACACCCGTGTCTCTTTGGGCTCTCTCTCGGATCTCTCCCTAAACTACGTGTGGCAAAAGCAACGCGCTAAGCAATAATGCTTAGTGGTGCAATAATAAAATAACAGGAAATAGCAGAAAATAAATATGTATTGAATGTATATGTCTTATTTGTTTTGTATTTGTATATCCATTTATTTCGTTAACCTTGTCCACTTTCATTCATTTGGTTGCCCAAGTAACGGAATGGATAAATGTATCTAGTACACACCATCGGTCACATGTGCATCAATGACAATAGGCACAAGGCCAAATATCAACACATGATCAGAATGGCTAAAAGCCATGAAATCGGCATAATGCCAGTGATCATCGCTAGCTGAAACCTATTGGCATGCCAAACTATCCAAACCAATCTTCTTAGGTATACTAGGGCATTTGATACTTTTGAATTCTTCAATTTTTGAATTTCAAGTTTTGGTGTCACTATTCACTTTATTAGTCAACAAAAATGTTTACTTTTGGATAGAAAATAGGTGCATTTGTTTTAACACTCCCAATGTACCACATTTTGCATTTAAAACTTGTTGGAATTAATCACCAAATCCATTTCCAAGCTTAGCACTGAATTTTCAGTTTTTGTACCATAAGTTTACTGTTCCATTAGGGAAATTTGAGGAAATGGTAAACATGAAAGTTGTTCCTTATTTTGTCTAGTTGAATTTCTTTTTGAATCACTCCATTTGGAGTTTTGTAGCTCAGATATGGTCCAAAAATCACAGCTGGCCGAATTTCAAATGCAGAATTTACCAAATCTTGTTGGATAGGTTCTGGTCATAATTTGGGGTAGGTTTCTTCATGAAAGTTGTTTGTCTATGTCTTATCTTGTTGCTGTAAAAATTTCAGGTCAAATGGACCATTTACAGTGAGTTATGGCCAAATGTCATTTGGTCATTGGTATCCGGATTAGGGCCAACTTTTGGTCCACTTGCTTTGGTCTTTTGGGCATGGTTTCTTCAGCAAAATTGTGCCATTATATGTCTAGTTTCATTTCCAATTGGCCAAACACCAATTGAACCTACGCAGCCAAAGATATGGTTACACTAGGCAGCATACCAAATCAGTTTGCAATGCCATAATTCACTTCAAGTTATGGTCAACTTCCCTCAAATGGTCACTAATTGACCATTAAAATGTTCATTCACCATTACCTAAGCAAGGTCCAAGTTTCTCTCCCAAAACCGTAATTGCCTCCAATTCATGCATCCCACTCCTAATTTGCTATACTAATCATATAATTTATAAGAGGGCAGCAATATGTCACTTTAAACCAAAGATTTCTCCTAACCCGCACTCATCTCACTGCTGCCAAAACTTCATGGAATATAACCATGCTTCATTAATTCAATTTTTGTCAAATTTTTAACTTAACTTAGCTCAAATTCATGATTAAAAAGATGTAAAAGCAAAGGTTATGGCACTAACCTCTTTGGTGATTTTCTAAGCTTGTTCACACCTCACTTTCTTCCACTTTCTTTTGTTTTCTTGGCTGCCAAATACTTCTCCTTGGTGTGGGTATAATTTTTAGTGAAGGGAGGATAAGCTTTTAAGGGGAATTGAAGTGGGAAATGAAGCTTAAGGGAGCTTTAATGGTGGAACCTCTTCTCTCTCTCTCTCTCAACGTTTTTTAGGCTGCCCAAGGTTGAAGATGCAGATTGGTTTTTCATATTTTTGGTCTCTTTTATCTCTTTTAATGAGTTTAACAAATTGTGATTGGTGGATGAAATTTAAATGACATCATATGATGTCATAATTAGCATTTTCTTTCATTTTCTTTTCTTCTCTTCTCTACTCATTTTCAATTTAATTTTTAGCAATATTTATTCATATTTTAGATCATAATAATTATTTGCTTAACTGGACAAGTCGGCCAAAAATCGTCTCAAAGGCGAAATGACCAAAATGCCCTCCGTTTGGCTTAACGGTCAAAATATTGAAAAATTTTTCTAAATATTTTCTTGGCATTCTAATGCCATAGGAACCTCAATGACCCTTCTCTGAAGTCCGAAAATTATTTTATAAATTTTACCCATCATTTGACTTAGTTGTATTTTATTTCTAAAATTTTTAATATATTTTTAATATTAATATTTGAGTTAATTATGTTTCCTGACTTTAGTTTAAATATTTTAGGGTGTTACATCGGCCGCCCCATCCCCCATAGCTCCTCCATGTGCAAACCTCCATTAAAGCTTGTTTCAAGCTTGAAATCCCTCACTTAACCCTAATTTTTCTCCTAATTACTTCATAAAAGCTTGTTATCTCAACTTAAGAAGGAGATTGAAGAGGAAACCAAGAAGGAAAAGTGAAGAAAATTGATGATTGGAAAATCAAAGTTGAAGTTAGTAGTTTAATTTGAAATTCTAGTTTAATACTTGTGCTTTTAGTTCATTTAACCTAGAAATTAGCTTAAAATTAAAAGAAAACAATTATGGGGGACTAGATGGGAAATTCGGCCAGCATTAAGGGGTATTGAAATTTCATGATTTTGATGGAATTGAAGTATTAGTTAAGTTGAATTGAGTGTATAGAGGTTGATTATAAACTTTAATTGCATTAGATTGCATAATTGTGTAATTAAGGTTCTTAAGCCTCTTGAAAATTGAGGGAAACGGTCAATTGGTGCAATTGACCCTAATTGAGGTGAGAAATGGTTAATTGAGACCATTTTTGGTGTGTTTGAATTGATAGAACCAAGGTGCAATTCAGGTTGGTTAGGATTCTTATTCTGGCAACTTGACCTAGGTCTCTTTCAGGGATTCAAACTGAAAATTTACCAACCCAATTGGTATGAGCCCAATTGGAATGAGAATACATACATAATGACACACTTTTCACTCAGGAACCATGCCCAGAAAATGACATTAACATAGTAAACAATTAGGTCAAACCCGAGTGTAGTGCACTGCCATTGTACCAAAATGACCAAATGAACAGTGTGGCAATAACTTGGGCTAGACAGGTCCAAATGACTTGATTTTTGTGGCATTGTAAAGGTATGATTAGCACTACAACTTTCATGAAGAACACCAACCCAAATTCTGCCCATAACCCAGTCATTTTGTCACTTAAAATTAGTGGTCCAAAACTGCCAGAATCAAATTAGGTGCCCAGAAATCTGGATTAAACCAATCTAGCCAGCTATGTTCAAATGGCCATATCTTGGGCTACAAAGCTAAGATAACAAGGAACAACTTCTATGAAGAATACTTAGCCAAATTCCCACAGCAACATGATCAATGGAACAGTGCAAAATAGGACATTAAAACTGAAAATTTGAAATTGTGCCTAGGAGAACTAAAAATTAAAGGGGCAACCAAAATCAACAAATTAAGCAACCCAAATATGGTATGTGGGTGAAATTGAAATTCCCATACCTAATAAGCATAAGAAAGTCAACAAATTGACTTAAATAGTATCGTGAATAGTAACTCCGAAATGCAAAATTCAAATAATGTTAAATTAAGCATATTAGAGCTAGATATAAGTAATTGTGAATTTATTATTGAATTTATTATACGTTATGATACTGAAACACTGTAAAATTGTGTGTTTCAGTTGAAAAGAATACCAGGAAAGAACCCGAGACATCGAGTCAAGGCCTAGAGGCGACTCGCACAAGGTTTGTACACAACATAGAATTTCTATAAATTTTCTTCTGTAAATTGTTTTGAATGAATTGAGATATTAAATTGTGACTCAATTATATTGAAATGTTTATTATGCTTTTGACTTAAATTGTTGAAAGTTTACTTGTATGTGTTTGAAATAGCAATAAATGTTTAGTAAATTGCTAAGATAGTTTTGAAACCACAGTGTCATGGCCATATATTTGAATGCCTCACTAGCATAACTAGTGGGGGAAATTAGTTTTGAATTTTGATTCTCTCTCTGGTTGAAGTGTTGAGGTGTGTGCCAATAGAGAAAGAAATTGAATGGGTACCTATATATTTGAGCTAGCTAGCCTTATGATTTCTCATAAGCCTTTGGCTATTGAGATGAGTATTGTTTCAAATGGCATGATATAACTATGTGTTTTTATGAAAATGATTTGAGACTTCCTAAATGAAATTGTTTGGACTAAAAGTTTATAAATCATATTTTACATATGTCTTTCATTGTTAGTAATGTGTTTGAATAAATGTGATTTTAATTATACATAAATATTATTTTAGTATGTTGTGCACTACTTAGTCATAGTACTCAGCAATGGCTGTTATTGCTGTCGCAGATATAAAGACAAGAGGAGCTGCTGAGGATATTAGAGCTACACCTGTGAAGTTTTATCGGGTATATTTTATACCCTATTTATAATATTTATTTTGATGTATGTAAATGTATATACATGTAATAACTGGTCATGAGCAGTTGTATAGAGTTTGTAATAATATTATTTTGGATTTGCTAATGTAAAGTTTGATTGATGAATGTAAATTATTTTTACTTTAATGAAAAATGAATAGAATTATTGAGTATTATTTTGATGACAATTGAATTGAGAAATGATATTGAATTGTGTTGAGGTAGTAGTGAGTTTGATGAAAAAAATTTATTGGAAGTGTTTTTACAGGTTTTTAAAGAACTGTTTTCTTAAAATACAGATGGCACTCTGCCGAAATTTTTTCAAAATTTGGGTAAAAATAAAAATCAACAAAAATTTTAACTAGTTTTCAAACTCTAATTAAATGTTTTTATTACCTATTAGAAAATTCTCATCACTTCCTAAAAGTAAGAAAATTATTTTAAAAACCCTTGTAGGATACTTAATGAGTTATCGGTAGGTGAAGTTTGGTCATTCATTAGGTATTCTACGGGATCATGTTATGCCTTATAGAGGAGTAAGGTGTGACAGTGTGAAGTGGAAGTAAAGTTGCTATACCTATGCAATAATATTTTTACAGTTTATCCATATTGGGCAAGTAGTAAATTTGATAATAATAACACAATTCAAGTTGCAAGTAGTTTGGTCAAGAATTTCCTAAAAAGAATAGCAAAATATTAATTTATACAATTTGTGATAGATAAGAAAATTGATGTTATAGGGAGGATTTGGGTTCTACAGATATTTTGACAGCATTTCCTCTATAATAGTGTTGCGTCAAAATTTTTTAAATACTGCAAAGGGTCAAAATAAGACACAAATCAGAAATCAAGATGCTGCTCAAGGTTTGCAAGTTTTTGGGTTATACAGTTCAATAATTCAACATGTGATCAAGGTTTTCTCAATATTTGGAGGTCCAGAAAAATTCATAAAAGTTCAATTTATAAGTATCATCCATCAATTATATAGTGCAAGCAATAATCATGTAGCAAAGTATCAGTTTTATCGAAGGTGTGTTACTCGAAAATATTCTGATACTCAAAATTCGTTAGTTTATCCAAAGGTATGCTACCTAAAATTTTTCTAATACTCAAATTTCATTTTTGCCATCAAATTTATTACTCAAAAAATTTCAGTATCCTAATTTGTCAATTTTTATCATTTTTTCGTTACCTGAAAAATTCTGATACCCACATTCATTAGTTGCATCAAGCTTATTCATTATTCGAAAAGTTCTGATACATAAAAAAATTCATCCAATCTCATCAAATTCATTAACAATTCATCAGTCATAAATTTTTTGGTGATCAAAATCATACAATTTTGCATCAATCTCATCAAATCAAGCAATTTCTTGTTACTCAAAAATTTTTGATACATCGAAATTATCAAAATTGCAAAGAAAACATACATTTTCTCCATGTTTTCTCTTTTTTCTTTTTTATCCTTCTTACTTTCTCTTGCTTTTCCTTCGTTTCTTTTCTTTTCTTTTTCTTTTCCTTCCCTTTCTTCCTTGCACCGCCCCACTCTTCCTCCCTTGCTTGCGTTGCGTTGCCTTGGGTCTTCCCTTGGCTGGCGATCTTTCCTTCTTCCTCTCTTGGTCAGTGGCAATAGATGTCCCTCCTCCTTGTTTGCCAGTTTTTGAGTGTTAAATGGCATGGGTTTGTTAAGTTTGAGAGGTTTTTATGGGAATTTGGAAGAAAAAGTGTGAGTGGTATGTAATTGGGAAAGGAAATTGAGAGAAAAATTGTGTGATTAGGGAAGAAATTAAGAGAATTGGGAGGTAGAGAGAGAGATGGCGTGAGATTGGGAGTGAGAGAGAAAGGTCGACGATAGAGAGAGAGAGAGAGAGAGAGAGAGTGTGTGTATGAGGGACTTGATCTTTTGTTAATTTGTGTTATCTGTGAAGTTTGGGTGTTTATGTAAGCTAATGCGCTTGTGTTTGGGTGAGCTTAAATGGTGATTTTAAACCCATTAGTGAGAGTGATGTGAGTTTGTGTCGAGTCCAATTGAAATTATTTGGGTCCAATATGTGTGGGTAACATGATTGAGAGAATGGGCTTAACATTGTTAAAGCGTTAATGGGTTTATAAGAGTTGTGAACCAAGCCCATCTTGAGAAAGCTAAAGTCCATTATGTTTGGATAAGCAAGTTGTGAGACTGAGTTATCATCCATGGGTAAGAGAGTTGATGGGACCATTGTAATTGGGTGAGAGAAAATAATTGTGAATGGGCCTTTGAAAATTAAAATACTATATTATTTTAGTTTTTAAGCTCTATTTGGGTTGTGAGAAAATTGATCCATGGGTTGTGAAATAACGAGAGAGAGAGAGAGAGAGAGAGAGAGAGAGAGAGAGAGAGAGAGAGTGGTGTATACAAAGGAAAAAAAAAAAGAAAAAGAAATAAAGAGCTGAGAGAAAAATGTGAGCTTAGTCATAGGAAAAATTTTATTACATAAATTTTGACTGGCACATCACTAGTTAAATTTTATTTAATCGAATTAAAATATTCTCTTATTTAATTTATTGGATAAAATTTTAGCTTTATCAATATTGCTAATTTTTATTTAATGGGTTAAATTTTTGAAGAATTTCTCCATGGAAGCAAGACAACAAGAGCAATACAGGAGCTACAGAATTCCAAGTCCAGTTCAAGATAGCCAAGTGATCGCCGATGTGACATTCAACTTCTTCTTTACATGTGTACAACCTAACTCCTCAAGCTATACATATGGGGAATTTGTTTACACTACAATTTAATTTTAATATTTTTGGGCCCTAGTTAATTAATGGGTCTGAAATATTAAATTAAATTTGTCAATTTAATGTGATTAAGCCCATAGTTCAAGTTGGCAGAAGACCAACCGTCAATGGATATTAATTATGTGAAACCAGACTAATTAAATAATTACCCATACAAGTAGATATTATTTATTTAGTGTCTAAAAATATCTACTGAAGATAAGCATGGAGTAGAGTAGTAAGCAAGTGGATAAGTGGTATAATGGGTGATTATGAGAGTTACTTGGTGGTTATAGAAGTTATACAAGTGGAGGTACTGGTGAGAGAAAGGTGCTAGTAGTGGAGAAAGTGACAATCACCTTGCTTGGTCACCAAGCAGAATTTTCCTATAAATAGACATGCTGGGCAGAAGCTAAACATACAGCCAATCAATCAACACGTAATAAACACAATGTCTTAGCTCAAATTATCTCTAGTTCAGCAATCTTTACTTTTTCAAGCAATCTTTTATTTTTTGAACCAAGCAATCAGCCTTTTATTTTCAGTTCAAGTGATTGATTTACATTTTCTCTGCACGTATTTCAATTTCTTTAAGTGATCTTTTCAATTTTCAATATAAATTGCAGCTTTCCTGTTTATATTTCCTTTTAAGCAATCAACCCATTTCATTTTCAATGTCTAATCTACCTTTGTAGCAATGATTTAATTTTTTGCTAAGTGATCATTCTTTTTATGTACAAATTTATTTTTTCAAGCAATCAATTTACTTTTTCTGTAAAGTAATCAATTTATATTTTCAATGCATAGATTTACTTTTCCTGCAAAGTGATCAATTTACTTTTTAAATGCATAGATTTAAAAATGCACAGATTTAACTTTTAATCAAGCACTCAATTTACTTTTTTAACGCAATTTTTACATTTTCTGTAATGATCAATTTACTTTTCAAGTACAATTTTACTTTTCAATGCACAAGCTCTCATTCAAGTTTTCTCAAGCGATCAAATCCTTTTCCAATTTCATAAAAACTGAATGAGTAGAAATGCTAACCAAACGTATCCAGTGGAGTTAGAGAACCCAATAGAATATTAGATCCTTTTTTTATCATCAATCGTTCAGTTCAGAAAGTCAAATCAGCGCACATTTATTTTACATTAAAATCATATGTGACATGTTTTTGACACGTGTAAATTAAATAAAATCAATTTTATGAATATATGTGTGTGTGTTAGAGTAGCAAAGGCTCAAATTTGAATTTGCGAATGATGCGCTTTCAGTCACGAAACTAAATTAGATAAGGCTATATAATTTTAAGTAAAAGAAATATCTATAATTAAGAGGTAAGTATGATTAAAAGATGATAATCATATAATTAAGAATTATAAACTAATTTAATATAATTATAATTAAAATTATTAAAAAATAAATTATATAAACACTTAACAAATTGGGTTATATTAATAAGTGATTAGCTTAGCCAAAATGGTTGCATTTTCAGTTAAATTTTATCTATAAAATTAGGAGTTCAAACGTTGGAGTCTCCTTGAATGTGGATTAGTTCCATTCACATAAGTGGGCAAAGACATTGTACAGTGCAAACTAAACCAAAAAAAAAGAATTATCTTACTTACATATAAATAGATATAATTTTATTAAATTATTAATATATTTAAATTTATATAATTAATTTATCAATTATTTCATATGATTTCGATTTAATTTTTAATAAAATATTGAAATTAAATTAAATTAAATTAATAAATATAAATTCCATTTTACATGATTTAATTTTTTATATATAAATAAATAATATTACATTTATGGGATTTCAAAAAAATTTGTTTAGAAAACTAATATTGTTCTAAAAAAAATAATATTACATTATGTACGAAATTTAGATAATTTTAGGGTAATCAATCACTGAGTCATCTCTTTTATTCCTTTTAAGTTATTATTCTCTTTTTCTCCGCCAGATTTCAGAAACTGATTCCATTTCTAAATCTGACAAGGTGGGATTTTTTACTTGAAGTTAGGGTTTTTACCTTAGGGCTTTTGTTTGCCTGAAAGGGCTTTTTCTTTGATTTTGCCATTTGAACTGATTGGTTAGTGATGATTAGATTTGTTGCAATTGGAATTTTATGGTTTTATTTTCTTCGATGGAAAACTAATTTTGAAGTGAATTCTTACTGTTACAGTGAACGATCCCTTGCTTTTAGTTTTATGTGGTATAGTAATTGTTTATTCTCTTTAATTTAGCTGAAATTGATCTTTGAAATTTGTCATACAGATGGAAAATTCGCTATCTGCACTTACATACAAAGGTTCTATATCTGAAGCCATTCTCGAATCCAAGAAGCAAAAGAAGCTTTTTGTTGTCTACATTTCTGGTAATTTCCCTTTCATTTAAGTTCATTTATTTATTTTTTTTGGGGGTTAATAGCTATTTTCATTTTTTTGATTGTTTGTCTTTGTTTTCCTGTTTTGGTTTTTCAGGTTCGGATGAAAACTCAGTTGAATTGGAAAAATCCACATGGACTGATTCAAAAGTACAGATATATATTTTCTGTTTTTCTAATCTGAAGTCAATTTTTCTGAATGCCCATGTATATGTGTGCCCTTAATGGCTGGTTATTATTTTGTGTGCTGCAATCAGGTGGGAGAGTCACTGTCAAAGTACTGCATTTTCTTGCATATCCCAGAAGCAAGCACTGACGCCTCAAATTTTTCTGCAATATGTATCCTCTGTTGAATTGTTCGTACTTTTTCAAATCCTAGTCATTCTTACTTTGATCATAATATGTTATATGGTGAGCTAAGATTGTGCTTTGCCCGGTTGTCTTGATACTACATTGTGTTGTACTTCTTTGTGCTATTCCTAATATTGTGTGAAGTATGCTCAAGTTAAATGAGTAATTTGACTTAGTAATTATGGACAAGACATCACTAATAGAAGAGAGGATATAGGCTAGGGCAACAGAGGTATGAGATTTGAGAAAACTCTTTAAAATGCCTTTTAAAGCACCAAGTTCAAATTCATTTTATCTTTGTTACCATTTTCAGAGGTAATTAGGGTGTAAATGAACCTAGCCAAGCCAAGTTTTAAGAGCTCAGGATTGGTTCGTCAAAATTTTTTCGAACTCGAGCCGAACTCATGTTGAGGTCAAGCCAAATATCAATAAACTCAAATTTAGTTTGTTTAGAAAATGAGCCGAGCTAAGTTGAGCTTTTATCGAATCAAGTTTCGACCAGCTTGCAAGTAGCTCAACTTATTTACAGCCCTAATGAGTTATAGGTTTAGGATTATGAAGTTCAAAGTACGTAATTTAGATTAGATGACATTAAATTTAAATTACAAATAACTATATTTTATAAATATATTGATTATATTATAGTTTTAAACTATATGTTATTTTTAGGACATTCATAAATAAAATAATAAATATTTATAATATAATAAAATACAATAATTAATATAAATGTTTTTATAAACTAGCCTGTTCAGAAGCTTTAATAAGCCGAATACTGCGAAGCTCAAACTCGCTTCGTTTATTAAACAAGCTTAAAAATCGAGTTCGAACTCGGCTCGTTTTTTAAACAAGCTGAATCGAGCCAGCCTTGAGCAGCTTGGTTCGTTTATAGCTCTAGAGATAATGGCTTCTTTGCATGCCATATTTCTTTTCCACTAGTAGGTTTGGCATGGCACTTCATGAATGCATTTGTTAGGCATGTCAATTTGCACTTGTGCTGTCATTCTTCTATTTTACTGGTCTAGACCATAGTTTTTTCAATCTTTTGAAAGCGAGAAGGTATCCTTTCATCAACTTGTTACAGATCCACAAAAATCTGCCCCTTCTATAACAGCTATTGGGTACAATGGAATTCAACTCTGGAAAAGTGGTATTATATCTATATTATAACCTATTGTTTTTGGTGAACATAGGATTTGGTACATGATAATGTCCCAGAAATTTAATTATTTTATTTTATTTTATTTTGTCATCCTTCAGAAGGAATTGTTGGTGCTGAAGCTTTGGCTTCCAGTTTAGAGAAGGCATGGTTGAGTCTTCATATCCAGGTATGCCAGTATTGGTTGTCTCTTTATTCATATGCACCTTCTGTGAACACCCTGTAATGCTTAAGGGGCCAAACCTCATTTGGATATTGTAGAAATGTCCAAATGTTAGGCAAAAGCTCTTTCACCTAAATCACTATTCCTGAGGTTTCAGGAAATTGCAAAGACATCCTGTGACTTTGCCACAGTGCGTTGCACTCACCATTAATGTAGTTTTTGTATATGATTGATCTTCATCTTCCCTTAGTTAAGTTTCCTTGCTTTGCATTTTTTCACCTTGTTGGATTTAATAAAATCCCAATCTGAAAATTATTGAAATGCACTGCCATTTGAGTGCTTTCACGGGCATGATTAAATGATTAAATCCATAGTGCATGTGTTCAGTAAAATATCACCAATACCATGTTAATATCCTTGGCTTCTTTCAATGTGTACAACAATACTGATCAGCATCATTATTATTGCACCTGGCAACTAGTTCATAGCAAATCCTGAAATTCTGCCACACTAAGTTGTAAAATTGTGGCTAACAACTACACCTCTGCCACCATCACCATCTCCAAACCAGTTAATAGAAATGGCTTTTCAGTAACATCTACTGTGTTTGAGGGAGGTGCTTATTAGTTATCTCTGTACAAGTCTTCATGGGAAGCTAGTGCAATCTAGCCTCTAGGCCTCTATATGCTGACATACAAATGCAAAGCATTCTATACCATAGTTATTTAAAGATTTGATGCTCTGATATCTCACATTCATTTTTCAATATGGTGGTTTTTCATTGAAATATCTGATTACTAATTGCAGGAAACAACTGCAACTGTTCTGACAGCAGCACTTACTTCAAAGAAACCAGAACCATCTGCTGGATTTTCTGATATTAGCTCATCTGAGCAAGGGAGTTCTTCAGGTACAATTGTTCCACCACCTTTAGTGGACAAACATGAACAATCCTCAGATGGTGGACCGTCGGCTACTTCTGAGACAATAGAAGAAAACAACAGTCATGAACATATTGTTGAGGTCAATTTAAGCTGTTGATCATCTCCTTGTATGTGCTTTAATGTTTTTGTAACTGTAATTTGAAATTTATGCTTGGCTGGTTTGTCAATTATATGAACAGGGAAAAAGTACTAAATATGAGGACAAAGCATCTTCAAAATCAACTAATGCTGACAAGTCACTGGGTGTTGGGGCTGAGCAATCAACTTCTCTTAGTGCAGAAACCAAGGGATTATCCAGTCCTCTGAGGCTAGACCCTGACAGTCCTGTAGCTGATGGCTTGTCTTCTAGCAATGAAGATGAGCATACTGACCAAGAAAAGATTATTAATCAGTATTCAGTTGTTCCTGGTGGAGATTCTCAATTAGTCACTACTGAAACAATTGAAGCTACACAAAGAAGTGGTGAATGTGTTGATGATAGGAAGACTAATACATTAGATAATGATAAGAGTGTCAATGCATTGAGTGAGGTTCATTTAAATATCCGGTTGCCCAGTGGTATAAGCTTACAAGACAAATTTTCTGTGAAAAGCACTTTAGGAATGATCAAAGACTATGTGGACAGAAACCAAGCAAGTGAAATTGGTTCATATGATCTTGCTATTCCTTATCCTCGCAAGGTGTTCAGCAATCAAGGTATGAATATTATTTATCCAATCAGTTTACATGTTCTGTAAATGCTTTACCTCGCCAAGTGTCTGTTACGTATTATAGGAGAAAGTATAAGAATAAAGTGTAGATATGTGTTCTAGAAGGTTAGTAGTTGGCGGGAGTTGTAGTTGAGTTTGTTAGAAAGCTAACTGAATCTATTAGTTAGCTGGATAAGTCAGCTGAAGCAGTTACTAGGCAGACAGCTGTATAAATACTTCAGCTGTATCTCTTGTATTGCATTCCAAAATTTACAAGAAATACAATATCTCTCTCTACTCTTCTTCTATTCTATTTCTCTCTCTATCTACATTCTTCTCTTTTCTTCTCTGTTAGGGTTTCCTTAACCATAACAGTTTCCTCCTGACTGTTGTTAGTGTTGAACGTGTGCGCATCTGTTTCAGGCTGAGTTCGCTACACATGTTGCTACAATTGTTTGAATATGTGTGGGTCTGTGGTGGGTTACAAGGCTTCAAATACAGAACTTTAAATATGTGCAAGTCCCATTTGCATTAAAGAAATGTAA
This sequence comes from Hevea brasiliensis, assembly GCF_030052815.1. NCBI lineage: Eukaryota > Viridiplantae > Streptophyta > Magnoliopsida > Malpighiales > Euphorbiaceae > Hevea > Hevea brasiliensis. Next base: position 28,393,389 of record NC_079493.1, read on the forward strand.
CCTGGTGTAAATTCCTTTTGCTAGATTTTCCAACAAGTGACTTCTAGTGCGGCTATCACTTAAGAATAGGGGTGTGCGATCGGTCGGTTCTGTTCCAAACCGAACTGAACCAAAATAACCGAATAACCAAACTAGAAAATTATACAAACTGAACCGAACCAAAGTATGGAGAAAACTGAATTAAACCAAACCAAAAATTTTTAGTTCGGTTCGGTTCGGTTTATCGGTTCCTACTCCATCTCTCTCGGCCAAAGCAGCAGTGCTAGGGAATGCACAAACCCAAGTCAATCCCAATCAATACCCAGCAAATAATTCAATCCCTTGCAATAAACAAGCACAACAATAAAAATAATTCAACCATTAACAAAAATGATTCAACAAAATTAATACCCAATTCTATTCAAAAATAAAAAATGCAAATCCCCAATTTAATCAATGCAATCAAACATAAAACATGAAATTGAACAAAACCCAAGTATTCAACCATCTAATTCAAACTCATAACAAGAAATCCGATAAAATAGAGTAGGCCTCCTTATCTTCAAGATCAGATCAGAGGAGAAGGAGAGAAGCAGAAGGCTGTTGATGACTCAGAGGAGAAGCCACTGTCTTCGTCTCCATGACATGGGTCTCGGTGGATCTGCACATGTGACTTCTATGGTTTCTCTTATTATAGCTCATTTAGACTCATCTCGTAGAATGAGAACGAGACTGAGAGAGTCTTCATGAAGGAGATGATGCTGAGGGAAGATGAAACAGAAAGGGTCTTCATGAAGGAAATGAAAACAGAGAAAATGAGATGATGGGTCATTGGTGGTCGAAGCGATGAAACCGAGGGCAGCAAAGCAAAGCGAAGGAGATGGGAAAGTAAGGGTCTGCGAGCAAGAGGAGAGGGAGGGAGCTGATGGTTTCTCAGTTTATGTGACTCAGATTCTGAGAATGATATAAGAGAAGAAAATGAAAGGTCTCTTTGGATATGTTTATTTATACCACCATAAAAATGACAACACTTTGGTATAGGGTCAAAATTCAGTTGGTTTGGTTTTTTAATGATTTTTTGGTTAAAAAACTGAACCGAACTGAAAACCGAACTATCATAAAATCTTAAATCAATACCGAACCGATTAAATAAAAAACCGAACTGAAAAAAGGAATTAAATCAGTTCGGTTTTTCGGTTAAAACCGTTATGTGCTCACCCTTACTTAAGAAGTTGAATGGGGAGTGGCCTACTTTAGTATAGTTGTTGATGCTTTTGTGGACAAACTGGCTGTGCATCTACATCATGTTTTTGTACTGAATAAAGCATGAAATTAGGTTTGCTCAAGAAGCAATGTCCATTATTCTAGAGGATGAACTGTTAACTCTTAGATTTATCTTATATGTACTATGTATAATAAAGATGATAAATAATTAAATATATGTTGGGCTTATCAGCTTATGACAATCACTTTTGATCCTTAACTGAATACTTTTTGATTGCTATTTTGTTAGCCTACAGAGGTATGAATCTGTAATGGATTGAATGATTTTAACCTTTTATGTATGCCACATTTCTTTCTTTGGCAAAAATGTTCAGTGATCCACTTAGAGAAACTGGGAAAGTTGTGGATGTTGAATTTTGCTCAAGTGCTTTTATGTTTGCTAATAGATCAAAGTATGACTACTTTTCCCTCATGACTCTGGTGGCATTAGTCCCGTCTTTGTTTTTCAGTTTTATTTCTTTTCTATAGTTCTATATCGCATGTCACAGCATAAGTCCTGTAACCTCTGGCTTTCTGTTTTCATCACTTCATTTGATGTTGATGCTGTTTTCCTTTTGTAGTTTGAATTCACAATCTAGATGTTTTCAAATTCGTTTCATTGAGAAAAGAAAGTTTCAAATTGAAGAGTTACCTTCTTAAACTTTTGATCTTTATTTTCTTTTCACTTATATGCATATTTTTGATGGAAAGGGGTTAACATCAAGTGCTTGCCATTCATAAATTTTCCTTTAATCATACACAGATTTAAGCAAATCATTGTCAGAGTTGGGTCTGTTTGATAGACAAGCATTGATAGTAGTCCCTCATCAGAGAGCCACAAATTACCACAGAGGAGGGTCCTCTTCTGACCAAACTGCTGCTACAACTTACAGTGATTCATCAATTACGAATAATGGGGGATATTTTGTTTACTTAAAAAGGATGTTATCATATATCAATCCACTTTCCTATCTTGGTGGTAGTACAAGTCCATCAAGTTCTGGACAACCTCAAACTGGCGTGTGGGAGTATAGTAAGTGATGATATCTTATTCAGAAGACAATATTTTTATTTCTAATATCTGAGATGAATAGATTTCTTTTACGGCAATTATAGCCACAATCAAGTATATTCTTATTGCCACTTTTTAGTGAACACACACACACACAATCAAATTAAAATTTGCATATATTCTTATGGATAATGTTGTTGATGTGCTTTATCTAATGATCTGGCAATTAAACTGTGTTCACAAACATTTTTTGTTTCTGTATCTGTTTCCTTGTATTAAAATGTTCCCTCTGATTTTCTTCTAAAACATTTTCATATAGCTTTTACAGACAGAGAAAAATGGGAGGTCCATGGGATTAGTGGGATTTTTTTTTGAAAGAAAAAAAAGTGTGTGGCGCAACAACCCCCCCCCCCCCTCCTCTTCTCTCGCTAAACTCATTAATTAGCTTCACAAAAATGGAGCCTTTTTCATTTGTTTTGTTTTGCTCGTGTTTTTTCTCAACTCTTGAAGATAATTTTTGTTGTTCAAACATGCACCCATTGAAGGATGATACCCAACTATCTGTATGCCTGAGAACCCATGTACGCCATAAATTCAATGTGTGTTTGACTTTGATATGTTAGGATTAAGTGAAGAATGGAAGTAAAAGGTTTCTATTGAATCAAATGGGTACTCCTGGAAAATTGAAGTCAGGCAAATTGCTCAAAATTAGGGAAAGTCTCTTCAATTAAATTCACATATAGATATCCCTTTTCTTTATTGTTACATATGTTTAAAGTTGTGTTCAAGAAATCCATGGTATGGAAAGCTATGTCAGGAAATTGCTATTGTAGGACATTCTTCTAACCCCATCATGTTTTTGATATTATAGGTCCAAATCCAGCACTGCAGAACAACCTAACAAGATCAGAGAGGCCCTACTCCAGCTACTCGCCTAATCAAAGCACTTCTTCAACTGGTAGAAATGATAACAGAAGCAGGCAACCGACAACATCCCATTTTGGAAGCAACATTCACACATTGAAACATGATGAAGATGATAGCCAGTTCGGTGATAGAAATCCTTTCTGGAATGGAAATTCAACTCAGTATGGTGGCAATAGTGATGGTAAATAAGTATTCTGAGAGAGTTTCATCGACTGATCCACTGTTTTTGAGATGCGCTTTATCTCTTGTAGTTTCTTTTTCCAGAAGTTACCGACTTTAAAGTTGCAATTAATCCAACTACAATACAATAGTACATATGACCGCCTAAGACCTGATGACTTGGTAAATAAGGAAAACAAACAATAAATCATTTATGGTAAATACAAGTCCCTGAAGTTTCTTTGTGGTTGTAAATTTCTACCTTTAGCCTTTCGAATTGGAACTAGAAAGTGTGGTCGAGTATATTCTTGACTGTAAAGCATACTTTTAAAGCCGTTTCTTGTTCTTTTTTCTTTTTCCCTTTTTCAATTTATATTTATCCTCTTAAAAATTTTAACTACATTTTTATGTTTATTAGTATACATAATAAAAATATTTATTATAAAAGACTTGTAAAATATTGAATAAATATTGTAAAATATTGAATAAATATTCGACATGTGTAAAAAGTGTCGGATACGTTTATTGGACATTTTTCTTTGCCCGTTGGATATATATGTCATTGTATCAAATTAAAATGAATATATATTGATAGATATAAGTAAAATTAAAATACACAATTATATAATAAGTATAAATATATTAAATAAAGACATTAAATCTATTATTTTTTAATTTGAATAAATATAGTTTCATAAGTCATTTATATCATATTATCAATACAAAATACTATTACTAAGTACTAACTCACGTCAAATTTGAACACATGAAATAAATTTAATTAGTAAGTTAAAAAATAAAAATTTCAATTTTAAAACAACTTTTTTAAATTATATCCATTAAATATTACCTATAATAACTAAGATAAGTTTTTAATTTAAACTTAAGAGTTGTATGAAGAAATGAGGAAATTTTGAGTAAAAATTTTATATATATATATAATTAAAATTACTTTTCGTATAGAAAATGGTATTATTTTTCATAAAATAATTAATTATGAAAAATTTATTAATTTATATTAAAAAATTATATATAATATTTTTTAAAAAATTAATAGATAAATTATTTGTAAAAAATTTGAAAAATACTAAAATAATTAAAATAGTACTAATATTATATATACTTACACACTTTACAGAAAAAAAATATCAGTTGTATTATTTTTAAATCATTGTTTTTGTAAAATTTTAATTTTTTTATAAAGTGATAATTTTAATTAAGTTATAAATTTTAAATATGATATGTTAGATTACTATGCCTTATTTGATTTTATTTTAATTAATAAATTTTTGTAATATTACTAAAAAATTCAATGCGTTTTTTATAGGAAGCAATTTTTTTAAGTTAGTAATTTTTTATAAATAATTATTTTACAGAAAATATTATCATTTTACAAAAATATTGAGTTGAGTTATAAAATTGTATTATATTTTTAGAAATATTTTAAATTTTTTATAAATTTATAATTTTAATTTAAATTATAGATTATAAATGTGATATGTTAAACGATTTTATCTTATTAATTATTATCTTTAATTTATATTTTATTTTATAGTATTACTAAAAAAATTACATGTGTTTTTTTCTTTGTGAAGTAATTTTTTTTCTTCTAAGATAAAAAATTGTTCATAATTAATTACTTTATAGAAAAGAATGTTTTATAAAAATATTGTGAGGTGAATTACACACTATTTTAAATTTTAATTGAAATAATGTAAAATGCTAGAAGAGTCTATCTTATTTGATGTTATTTATAATTAATATCTTTTAATATTATTTAAAAAATAATGTGTTTTTTTAGTGAAAATTTTTCATTTTTTTCATTAAATTAATTATTTTTTCAGACTAATTGGATAAAAAACACTAAATATTTTGGTCAATTTACAAATTTATCATAATGTTTCAATTTTAATTTTGGTTTCCTAACGTTTGACATTAAGTATGATTTTATTCAATCTTTAAAATCAACCACTGCACGTTGCAATTTTGTACACTTGAAATCCAATGTAGCATTTTTTTAATAATTTTTAAATATTTTTATTTGCCATATTATACTCTAATCTTAACCATAAGGTTTAGAGAATAAATCTTTAATTCAGATATTTGGGAGCAAAACACATTCTTACTTATTTTCTCATTGCTGGCGGCTTGAAAAATTCACTCAGTGACATTATTTCTCTCTAATTCTTCTTTCTAATCGCATTGTGGATGGCATCGAACCAAAGTTCATCATCGACCACAAGTAGTGGCGGTGGAGTATTCTGTTCTGTTCACCATCTGCATGCCTACATCCTCACTTGGTATGTTCTGTTCACTTTTTACTGCTAGAAAAGTGATAAATTCAGCAAATTGATAACAAAATAACCTGCACAATAGCATTAATATAAAGAGTTATACAAATTTAAGGAAAGATAACTCTGAACAACTGCATAACATTTCAATAACAAACTAACATGTCCATCTTCTTGTTCATAACAAAATGAGGTATTTCAAGCTACAACCAGCATTACAAATCAATATGTCCAGTTTCTATATTTTAGGACAATTTATATGTTTTGTTTTTCAATTTAATTTCCTCATATTATATTAGTTGATTGTATTATAATTTTATTTTTACAATTTATATATATTATAAATTACTTTATATTAATTTGAACTTGAACTGAAGGCCTTGCAAATTTTTAGATTATTCTAATCCTTAATAGTTTACTTTTATGTTATTAACAAGTTAATAATGATGGCAACCAAGGTTTTTAAACCGGCTTGCTTGGAATCGAACCAGAGTTTAATCGATATACTATTAAATAAACAATAATTATATATTGTAAAATTAATAATCTCTTACAAAACAATGATAAAATATTTATGACGATTATTAGTTTAATATATTTTGTAAATAACAAGTAAAATAAAATTAATAATATTTTAAATTATGATTTTAAAAAGAATTTAAATTCTATTAAAATTCAAAATTAAAATAATAATATTTCGTAATAAAACTATTTAAAATAAAATTTTCGTAATAATAACTATATTTATGTAAAAAAATATAAATCTTAATATAATAAAATTTTGTGACATAATAAATAAAGAAATTTTACTTTTATGATATAAAAATTGTAAAACATAAAAGTAATTTAAGAAATTCAAAATTAATATATTAATAAAAAATTGTTAACATAATTAATTATTCATATCATAGTTTGACAAATTAGAAAAATTTTAATCTTTTATTTCAATTAATTAACATATGTGAATATTTATCCCTTATTTTTTCAATATAATTTAATTTATTTTATTTTATATATTAATAAATGTAATTGATTTGTTTTATCTATAATCTATATCTATATAATATATAAATGTGTGAAGGGAGAAAACACTAACTTTGACCAAATTAGCCTTCATTATTTATAGTATTTGTAATTATTATTTTTAATATTTACTTTAATTTTAAAGTTTATATAAATTTATAATTTTTGAGACAAAATTTAATTGTCTATATAATTTTAGAGTTTATATAAATATAAAATTCTTAGTTGTACTTGTGTTTAAAGTCTATTTAATTAAATTTTTATTATAATATAATTTTCAATAAAATTTTATAAAAATAACTTAATATTATTTATAAAAATAGGAAAGTATTTTATTTATACAAATAACATTTTTAATGAATCTTAATAAATTTGTATCTCTATCTTATAATTATTAATTTCAAATTATTTAATATAATTATATTTAAATTTTATGTAAAAGAACAAGAAAAGAAATTAATTTTTGTCAGCAAACAATTATCTTATTAATGTTTTTGAAATTTTCATTAATTCAATTTATTATAAGTTCATTAAAAAACATTTTATATAAAATAAATTTATATTTTTCTTAATTATAGATATGGTTCTAAAATTCTTAATTATTACATTAATATATATATATATATATATATATATATATATAAAAGAAAAAATATTTAAATAGATAAATATATATTATTTCAAAAATTAATAATTAACATAATATATTAAGTTTGAATTTAATTATAAAATTAATATAATTAATAAAATAATTATAATTTATATATAATTTTTTATTTTAAAATAATACGTTATTAAAAGTTTAAAAATTTTAATATTTGTATATATAAAAAGATAATATTTTTAAAATTTTTAATACTATAATATTATTCTAATTTAGTAAATAGTGAATACATATAAAAAAATTAGAAATCGAATATATAATTGTAATTTCAATTTAATAAATTTATATTTAAATATAAATATAAATTGATAATTTAACTCAAAAAAATCATAATTTTCATATGAATACAAGTATTATATCATTTAATAGAATTTTTATTTATTTAGATTTAATAATTTTTTTTATAGTTTCTCTTAGAAAAATAATTATAAAAAATTTAATTTAAAAATATATTATAAATTAATTTGACAAAATATTTTACCGTAAATCGAATAATTTTCTATACATTTTTTACTATAATAATTTTAATTAAAAATAATAATATATTAACGTCAATATTTTTTTATTTTAATAGCATTGATTTTTTTATTTTTCACACAAAAAGAATATTTTAGTTATTAATTTATTATTTATAAATAGTTTATTAGTATTAATATATTTTTTAATCTTATTTTTAAAGTTGTTTTATATATCATAAAAAAATATAAAATTATGTAAAATATTATGTATCAAACAAAAATTAATAATATTGATACTTATTAATATTGATATGCACAATTAATTTTGTCATACAAAATTAAATAATTAAATTGAAAATAACTAGAAATAAAAAAAAATCAACATTATATGAAATTATACTAAATTGAATTTATTTTACTATTACAGGTATAAACTCTTAAATAGTATTAGAAAAAGTTTAAAATTTTCACATTAAATTTATATATTTATAAAATATATAAATATATATTTATAAATTTATATATTTAGAATTAAATTTATATATTTATAAAACACTTACAATTATAAAATTTTATTAAAATAATAAAATTTTCATTATAAATTTTACCTCTAAAATTTCTTATTTTCATTGATATATTTTTATTTTTATTAGCTTAATCTGAAAATGATAAGTGCATATACACATAAATATCATAAAAAATAAAAAATTATTATATTATTATAATAATAATTAATATATTATAAATTAATATTATATTATATTATATAAAAAATTTATAAAAAATATTAAATTACAAATATATATATAACAAGTATAAAAAATGTGTAATACACGTTTAGAAAAAAAATTAATATATATAAATGTATGAATGAGGAGCAAACTTTTGAATGGATTATAATATCCTTAATTTTTATTATAAATATTAAATAATATTAATAATATAAGTTAAAAATAGAAATGAAAATTTTAATTTTATTCTAAAAATAATTCTACTTGTATTAGAAATCTTATTATAATCCTATTGTAATTTACGTTTTAGGTTTATTAGGATTTGTTTTTTTTTTCCTAATATTATTTATGTGTTTGCATTATCTAAAATTGTTTTGTTGTATTTAAATTATAATTTATTCTTATGTTTAGTAATTTTAATATTATCTTATTATTAAAAAATATTAATAATATTTTCTATTTAAAATTTAAAAATGAAATATTTATTTTATTGAGAGAATAATCTTAAAATCATAGTACTTCAAAAAATTGTATAAAATCTTATATATATATATATATTAATTTAAATAATTAAATTTAATATTTAATTTATATATATGATAATTACTTATCATAAATTATTTGATGTGTCAAAATAAAGAAAGTGAAAATGAAAAAAAAAAAAAGGTTTTCACTATTGAATGTATTTGAGTACAGAAAAGTGTTTATGCATACAAATTACAAGCAGTATGTGAATAAAAGAATTAATCAAGTACACCCAATAAAATTTAATTACAAAGATAAGGAAATAAAGATATCATATCCTAAAATATGCATTTACAAGTATTTTAAATGACAAATATTTATAATAAATCTAATTATTTATAATTTATTAAAGATGAAAATGTTTATTTTTTAAATTAATCATTATAAAATCATTACTTAAATTATAAAACATTAGTATGGATATCGTATAAATAAAATTATTATTATTATTAAAAAAAGAAAATATATATCTGGTCAATATTATATCTTTGAAAATTTTAGATGACAATTTAATTTTAAAATTTCTCTCACAATTTTATTTATACAAAATAAATTTTATTTCAATAACAATTATCATTAAATAAAATAATAAAGTTTAATATAATAAAAAAATAAATATCAGCATAACACTATTTTCTTATTTTCAAAAATCATTTTTATTTATAAAAAATTTAAAAATAACTTTATTGAAATGATTAATAAAATATTAATAATTAAATTCAATTATGACAAATTTAAGTCTAATAGATAAATTTAATATTAATTTTACAATATTAAATAAAATAATATAATTAAAAATTTTTGATAAAATTAAAAATATCTAAACATAAAATTTATGATAACTCATAGCATATAAAAATTTTATTTTATTTTTTCTTAAGAATGTAATAATTATGCAGTTTTTACATTCATATATTGGATTATCTTTCATTTTCGTTTTTATCATAATGTTTCTATAATTCACCTGTTTAAAAAAAATATTTATTTTTTTTTTAACAATTCACAATATCATTACGTGTACATATAACACTATTTGAATGTGGTGTCAAATACTCATATTAATCAAATACCATTTAGATAACTCATAAAATAAATAATATCTCACGTAAATTATACAAATTATTTATAATATAACTTATACATTATAAATGTTATCTAAATTAAATATCGTAAAAAATAAAAATATATACAATAAAAGTTGTATACTCAATAATATGGTAATATTTACCTATAATAATGATAATCGATGATTTTAAACTCTTAAACATTTTATTTTTAACATTAATTAGATAAAATGTATATGATGCATGATATATGAATTAATTAAAAATTATACGATAATATGTATGTATTTACAAAAAATTTTATATTTTAATTACATTATTTTTATAATAAATCTAATTTTCTATCTTATTTATTTAGAAAACAATAAATTTATATTTATTATTTACTTATAAATTTCTTTTTTTTTAAAATTTTTTTATGAAATTTTATTTATTTATATAATCTTATCCCGGCTTTACAAAAATAATTTCAGATTTTTTTATCCACATAAAAGATTTGAAATATAAATTTAATAATAATTATTAATGTTAATAGTATATTTTGGATATGTATAATTTTGTTTTAAAATTATGAGATATTAAGAATTATTATACTCTTTTCTAAAACAAAATGTGAATAAATTGTATTATGAATATACTAGGGTCAATTTTTTTTTAAAATTATATCATATTATAAAGGATAATCATCGGATGACATGTATCACACAAATTAAAACTTATACTAACTATTTTTAATTTTTTAATAATTATTTTTAAAATTATATTGAAAATTAAATATAACAAAACTAATTATATTTTAAAAATTGTGAATTTATAAAAAATATTACTTATTAAAAATATTACATACACGTGCAACGCACGTGCTATAAAAAGATTAGCATAAATAAAAAGGAGAGGAATATATGGATCAGCAGTGTGCAGTGCAATTGATCATCCCTCGTTGAAGCTTGTGGCAGCTCTGGGTTTGAATCCCATAAGTTCTCTTTCCATTTTTTTTTTTTTAAGTGAGGATGTCGGTTGATTTATCTGTTTAAATCTGATCGGGTCAATTTATTCACCGAATACCTGGCTAGATTAAGGGTTTAAAGCTTAAACCAGATAGATTATTGATCTGATTTCCAATTAACTCGATCTGACCAATTGGATCAATTTGGTTTTGGCAACACTGATGATAACCGTATCAAAGTTTGAGTCGTTTGAAGATATTTGAGTAGTTTGATGTCAAGCCAATCAATTTTAATTTAGCTGTTATATATAACTGATAAGTAATAACGATAACTGTTTTTGTTAGTTAATAATTAATAACTGATGATAGCTGATTAATATTAAATATTAGTAAAATTATATATATATATATATATATATATATATATATATATATATATATATATATTAATTTATTATATCATATCATTTATTTTATTATTCAAACAAATATATAACTTTTTATTTTAACACTAAAATACTTCATAGTACTCTTACGCTTGAGTAACTGTTCTCTCTATCGCAATACTGCAAAAAGAATCTCATCAGATCTGGCTTCGAGGGAGTAGCCGGCCTCATGGTGATGATATTTTCTCTCTCAACAATGATCTGATTCATGGTGGTTGAGTTTATGCTTTAAAGTTCATCAAACGACACAATGATATGTGGTTGAGAGATGTTTTACTGGTTGTCATTAGGGTTAATATTTTCTCTATCTTTGTAGGGAGCATTTATTTTGTTTTTTGGGATAAGTGTGCATTTCGTAGAATAATTGTTTTGTAGATATTGACATTCTTCTATAGGAGGGTAGTGCAGCTTATTCCTCTAATAGAATTAGTGGTTCAATTCTGTTATATTCATTATATGCAACCAGTTCCTGAATAATCAGGTCAAAAATTGAAGATCCAAAAAATCGTCTAGCCGCTTCAAAGATTTATCTTGTCACGCTTACTTTTCAATTTATTTTGATAGGATTTCATACAAGATTAATGTTTTATGTTTGATATTTGTATTGATTTGAATTTAATGAATGAAATTCTGATTATTTTTTCCTTTTAAGAAAATTAACTGAATCCCATCTTCTTTGGAGAGACAGAAAAAGGATATCAACTTATGAAATCCTAGTACTTTCTTCTCTCTAAAAGTAAGATTTTAATCTTAAAAAGGCACTTTAGTTAAAGGATTTTTTTTGAGTTTGTACCATCAATGTCAAGGGATAGAAAATTTGAGCAGTAAAACGTAATTTTTAAATACTAAAAGGGATATTTTATATTTATTTTCATTGATATAATTATAGGGGTGTGATAGCTCAAGACAGTGATATTTTCTCATATCACACCTCATTGTGTTTCAAATGCTTTTTAGGAGAGAGTGACTAATTGACTACCATGAAGCGACAGGTGTAACTAGTCACTGGCATAGTGAGTCCTTGTCCCACCACTCCTAGGTTTTCCCTTGCCTACAAGTGATGTAAAGACACTCATCCAATTTTATCGATTATGATTTATGAATAAAAGAAGTCACCCCTTAATGACATATTTGTGCCTTATTATTTATTATGTTTGAGATGCATATTCATATAAAATACTTGTGATGTTTTTCCAATTGGCTTGCGAAGCCCAATGCTAATATGCTCATATTGTTGAACAGATTATTGTGAGACTAACTTGTCTTGAAAAAGTTAAGTCAAATGCCACATAGTCCCAAGGGTGTTCTTACACTAGGCCTGTGACAGTTGCTCTTTACTAATGTAATATATATATGTATATATGTTAAGACTGTGTAGTCTTTAATGATTGTAGACAAGATTATATAACAGTAATCTTAATAGAAAAGATATATTCAATTTCAAGTATATCACTGGCTTTAGATCTTTTCTATAACAGTCATTAAATATTTTTATTGATTGCTGTAATTTTCCATTATTCTATCTATAACAGCCAACTTACAATATACATTACAAGGTAAAAAAGCTAGGATGGATTTTACAATACAAATATGTAGGCATTTAGGAATATTCTTAATGGTAAGTTCATTTGATCAATCCCAATTTGCAATTTGCAATTAGTCCTTGTGCATCTCATATGCAATAATACATTCAAGTTTAGACAAAGATGAAAATTACCTTGGCCATACAATCATGGCAATCGTTGCACTTGACAGGAACTTGGCACATACAGTGGTTCTATATATTAGATGATGAATTGTCGGCAAATGTAGACCCATAAGCTTAACCGCTTAGATTTCTTGCTGTAGTAATGGTTAAATATCTGTCAAACAAAAAAAATGCAAGGTATCTGATAAAAATACATAATCTACAATTGAAAGTGATTGAAAGAACTCAAAATACGTAACAAGTTAGCTTAGAATAGAGAGGAAATAAGAAATTTCGTTGCAAGAAAAATACCTACATCAAGCATAGCAGATAGCAACCACTAAAGTAACGACAATGGAAATTGCATGACCATACAAACTCGCAAAGCACTGTTGAATATACTAACCTTGGAGGACATAATTCTCATTTGCAGTTATTCTACTGAGCGATATAAAGATCTTGTTTAGCTATGAAGTAACGTCCAATGACATTTCCTGGTTCCATGATAAACTGTTCCTGAAATGTGCCCATGCGCTTACTGGGAATGTCAATTGAAAGATCTTTAACATTTGGCAATCCCTCTACTTGCAAACCATCCCCACATATGAGGAACTGATTTCCAATTATAAAGGAACCGGATACGCGGATTGCAACTCCATCTTGACCATGAGCACGGCACTGCAGTTTTTCCACAATGTGAACAAGTCTTTCAGGGGGCCAATCACCAGCTAATGTGCTCCGGATGTTTGACAAGGTTGCAAAGATATCTCTAGGACCAACAGACTGTTTCCCAGAGAAACTAGAAAGGAGCAAAAGTTTATCTTAGCCTATATAAAAGGCAAGAAAACACAACTGAGTGGAAGTTTCAAATATTAAATGTAATATAAGACCACAGCTCTGTTTGTTTTGCAGAAAATATATTTTAGAATTTTTTTTCCTTTTTTGCTACCAAGAAAAGTTGTTCAACTAAAAATATTTTTGTTGTTTAGATGAAAACTAAACATTCTTCAAGGAAAATGACTCCCACTTTGAATGGAAGTAATTTTATTTTTGATGTCTACAAACTCTCAAAAACGGATAAGAAATCACAAAAAAATTCACTTAGTTATGCATCTATTAGTCCACTGACCATTCTCAGCAATAACCTTTGGTCGTTGACTACTGCCAGTTGGCAACAAGTGCCATAATTTAGCCTGTATACTCCTCTATGCAAGTCCTTAATATTCAGATGTTCTCATAATCTTCTTTGTTAAAGGAAATTAATTTTTTTTCCATTGCATTCCAAATGTCAGAAATCAGTTTCTTTCTTGATTTTGTGTTATAACAAATAAAAAACATTAAATACAAACTAAAAGATAATTAGCTATCTCAGAAAGTGTTTTCTACAAAAATATGGTTCCCTTAGGATTCATGTCCTTTCTAAAGTTTCATGAAAAAGACAAGAATATACAGTTTCATAGTTTAGTACCTAAAAGTTGAGCCTTCATTATATAATGTCTTTGTGTGCTGCCAAAGCTCATCCGGGCCATCAAAAAGTAAGTAATAGTGTATCGTCAGCATCTGGTCATACAAAGAGATAAGCAATAAAACCCATTAAGCAGTAGCCTGAATGACAACTGTTGTTTCAAGCATCATATATGCTTTCAATATGACCATTATGGATTATATTTAATGACTACTAGAGAAAATACTATAATACTAACAACAAGATGATAAGAAAAAAAATCTTGTGGATCCATCTAAGATCAAATAAAAATGGCCACATATTTGGTCAATATGCATATGCAGCGTGAGTGATTAGCGCTGTTTTAAACACCGTTAACGTTTTTAACTTCAGATGTATGGATTGAATTTATCTTTTACTAGATAAAATAAACTCCATGCAGAACTCATAAATAGAACATAAAGATCTGCGGATTCAAACTAAGATGAAATCTGTAATGTGATGTGCATGTGTGCTGGTGTGCATGTGTGTGTGAATTGAGTTCACAAACACATTCAAATAGTACCATACTTACATCTGCCAAATCCTTCATTTTTTGTGTTGGATCAAAAACGCTTTGGACATATGATGCCAGGTCTACACTAGTGTGAGCATACTTCATGATAAATGGGTGTGAAAGAAGCTGCAGTGAGAAAATACCAAATCAATAACAACAAATTTTAAAAAACATGCCCTTATTCAATTCATTTCCTCAAGATTCAAATAAATTTTGATTAAGAAAATGTGTACACTAAAAAAACAAGAACTGTGGTTTTTGATCAATTTGAATATTTGAAGCAGGAAAATATAGTTTATATTATAACAGATTCTAACAATCATGACAAAATCTCACAATTTTATGAAATAATGCAAAGGATCTATATGTACGAGGAGAATTCAAATCCTACAAAGCTCATCAATCATTTGTTTACCTGCTCTGCTGTTGGCCTAGCATCAGGATCCTTCTGGAGGCAAGTATCAATAAATGAGCAGAACTCTGGAGAAAATTTGTGTTTGGACGGTGATGGCGATGGATCTTCCAAGATCTTACATGAAGAACTAATAAGTTAGTTGCATGATAACAAAATGATGCATTGATCAGAAAAGTTTCAATGCAACATACCTTTCACATGTGCGTGCGCACACACACACACACACACACACACATAAACAAACATGCACAAACACATAAATAAATCAAATGGCATCAACATGTCACTTCACCTGCAACATAAGGTTGACAGGTCCCTCATTAGCTGTGTATGGGAACTCCCCTGTGCCACACTCAAAGAGAGCAAGACCAAGGCTCCAAATATCAGCTGGATAAGAATAGCTGTCATTTCGAATTCGCTCAGGTGACATGTATGTGACAGTCCCAACAAAAGTAGCGCACTGGAAAGTTTTATATTCACAAATAAAAATTAGCAACAACTACATCCATTCATAATAATTATCTATGTCTCTGACCAACAAGAAAGTGATAAACACCAATTCAAATTAGCAAAGAATGAGAAACAGTTGAAAGAACATAAATAAAGCACAGATTAAGTAGCATCTATCACTAACCATCGCCATTGAATTCTCTAGGCCAGCACTTATGCCAAAATCTGTTATTTTTGGCTCCCCCTTGAGATTCACAAGCAGATTTGCTGGTTTTATATCTCTGTGAACCAAATGTCTAACCCCATGCAAGTAGCTTAGACCCTTGAAGGAGAAAAGAAAAGATTTAAAACAAAAGAAAAAAAAGCCATGAACACTTCTGAAAAAGATGAAATATTTAGCAATGAAAGTAACGCTGCTGTAACAAGAAACTAACTAAAACAGCACATAATTTCCTTACATGAAGAAGCTTTTGAAACATATGTGAAAGCACTGGTTCTGGTATCCTTTTACGCACTCGTAACATGTCTGCTAATGAACCTCCATCCATGTATTCTAAAGCTATGCTTATTTGCCCAGAGTCAGGAGTATAAAATGCTCCATGGAATTCCACAAGACCCTCATAACAAGGTGCCTCGCACAGTGTCCGTATCTCAGTAAGAAGCTGTTGTCTTTTCTCCTAATAAGCAAAAAATGACCAAGAATATAATTTAGTGAGAAAATAAATGGTTCACCATGGTACCTCTACAATGAAACTCTCATCTTTGATAAAATTTTGTTGGCGCTGCATACTATTCAAGTACAGGTAACAGGCGTAAAGACTATATTTCTGAACTGTCACTATTGAAGGTGGATAATAATGCATACAGGCTAGAATGCCGCCATGATGATGATATCCATTATGCTGCTCTTTATAGATAACAAGGAATGCATGACATAAGCACTTATATTATATATAAACATAGTGGTACACTTATAGAGTTTTAATTTTGATAAACTAAATGAACAATCATTTCTCATAGTTACCCATATGACAACTGCATTCCTCTTCAATGCTTCATAAAAATAACAGGGAAATATATAAGCAAACTATCCTAGCATACTTGAAAATTTTCAATAGGCAAAGAAATGCAAGGTAGAAGAAATGGAATATGAAATGTATCTACCTCCCTCACAGGCAAAAACTATAGCACAGGGATAACTATGAAAGTGGCTCTTTAGGTGAGATTCTGTGAATTAATGCTGGAACCAAAATACACCATGGACATGGAGGCATGTACAATTCAAAGAAGAAGTGTACTCCTCACATTGAGACATTAACAGAAAATAAGAACAAGAAGTAATGATGAGAGATGCTGACCTTTTCAAAAATATTAATTTTCTTCAGGGCAAGAATTCTATGTGTAGGAATATGAATAGCTCTCTGAACAACACTGCTGGCACCACTACCAATAGCTCCAAAAATTCTCATCTCTTGGGAGGCACATCGATATGTTTTCTCACTGTGCTCTGTTTCATCTACCGGTGAAGAAGTGCACTTTTGCAATCCCAGCTCATTTATGTTGTACACTCCATATGATCTGCTTAATAAGTTAACAGTTCCACCATCTGACAGCTTTACAAACACAATAATACATTAGTAAAACACATTCCACTTATTTGCCTAATTCTCTTTATAAGGTAAACTTACCATATAAGAATCACTAGGGTCTAAGGTTGACCCGACAGAGAAGCCCTTGTCAGCATCAAATAAGGGTGCAAGCTTCTTCCTTAATTCCTCCAACCCAGCCATGATAAATTACCAACTTACCACATCAATTGCAGAAACATTGAATCCTTCTCTTTTGTCCCATCTGCACACAATGAAACTCGTTCATTACTCTTGAACTAGAAACAAACAAGCATCTTAACAAATTGAAGACACGAAGTTCAGCATGGACTTCAATTCCTCAAGTTCATCCACTTATTCACTCTATCTTAAACTTCTAAAACAAATTACTCTTGATGATTTGACATTGTGAAGTTAAAAAGTCATAACAGTGCAAGCAAACTTCCTAACAAGATTGTCTGAAACGCCCTCATGGAATTTGAAACAAAACATCTTTTGATTCCATTACCATAAAATTGCATCATGCATCACAAGTATCACTCCCACAGTTTGACCAAAGATAACATCACCCACTAACTTAATGTGTAACACTTCTCAAGATCGACAGCAAGTCCACAGGAGAATTCATACAACTGATCTCATCTAAACTAGCATTAAGATTTTGTCAAGCAAGACTATATGTTCAATGTAAGGCTATTAAAGAAGAATTTTAACAAAATTTCTATTTTAGTTTAGACTAAGTTGGACATTTAACTTTAAGAAACAGAAAAGATTTCCCAAAAAAATCCAATCTGAAACTTCAATAAACAACCATTTTTGTAATTTAAACTTTTAAGACCATAAATTCAACAATTTATGATTAAATAATATCCTAATTTAGATTATAATTCAAGCCCAGAAAAATTTGCAGATTAAACATGCCAAAACAGCTACGATTCAAAGCAACAAAAACCCAGATATGAGTCAAATAACAGAAAACAAAAAAAAGAAATATAAGATAGATTTGGGAATAAACTATAATAATTGCAAAAGAAAAACTTGCATTGAAGGAAAGGGAAGTTTCTTACAGTTCTGTTAATGTCGAATCAAACTGTAACTGACTGTACTTATGTTACGTTCGTTACTTGAGATACCAATCTTCTTTTATGGGTGGTTTCGGATGTTATGATTAGGAACAAAACGCGTTTGGTTCCTACTTTTTGAGATCCACAAGGCACTGGCCCCTAAGATGCATCGACACATTGGAGATTGAACAATTAACTCTCGCATGGATGCATATGATCGAGTAGTCAAAATCAAACTTGGATTATTTTTCTACGGATAAGTTCAATTAGTGCGATATGATTTTCGACTGATAATTTTAATTTTTTTTTATTTTCAATTATCGGTTTGATCGATTTTATTGAAATTTTTATTAATTATAATTTTAATAATATATTATTTTTAATTATTAATTTTATGATTTTATAATAATATTTAATTAATATTTATTTTTTTATAAATAAAAATATTATAAATAATAATAAATTTAATTCAGTTGAATTTAATTTTTAAATAATATTTTAAAATTAATTTTTTATCATTGAATTAATTGAAATAATTAAAATTTCATTAATCAATATATTAATTATAATTTAATAATAATATATTATTTATAATAAATCATATTTATTATTTTTTATAAATAAAAAATTACTATAAATATATTTATTATATATTTTTTTACTTATCCAATAACTAATCAAATAATTTCAATTTTAATTAATTGAAAGTTGGATTCAACTTGATTAACCAAATCCTCATCCACAGATCAAGGGCTAATGTTTTTATATTTTTCTTTTCAAAAGTTCATTTAAAACCCTTAACTTATATGTTTTAAGTGACGTATATTATATATCCACTATATTTTTATTATTTTTTTTAAATGGAATTTCATTACTAACGGTCACAATTTAGTGCATCAAAAAGGGAGGGAGGAAGACCAAGAAGCCATTCCCCTGATTCTGCCATATTTATTATTAATTTTTAAAATTTATATTTTTATACAATACTAATTTTAATTTTAAAATATATATTATATGTTATTTATATTCGTCGTGATCAATTTTATATTATTACAAACAATATTTGTATTTAATTTTTTTAACTTTTTATTTTCATATAATATTCTTCTCTTATATTATTTTTTTTTTAAAAAAATATTTATATTATTTATTAAGTTAGGGTAGAATTATATTAAGAAATTACTTCTGTTTAATTTCTTCTTAATTTTGATAGAATGATTTTTTTTCTAATATTAATAATTTTTTATTTTTAAATATTTTTATAATTTTTATTAAATTAAAAAAAGAGTGAATTATTTTTAAAAAATTTAATATATATTTAAATAATTATTTTAAATATATATAATAATTTTTTATTTTTATATTTTGTTATATAAAAAAATTAACTTATCATATTAAATATTACTTATTTTCTAAACAATTTTAAATTTTAATTTTTAAAATCTCATCTCATAAAAAATATTAATAGTTATCTAATTTTTTTGTATTAAATTATTTAAAAATTTTTAAATTATTAAATTTTTGTTCATTATAATATCTCTAAAAATTAAATGTTTTTAATTAAGTTTAAGCATTTGTTTTTAAAAACATTTCTTATTATATTTAAAATTTAAGAATTTTAATAATAATATTTTAAAATTACTACGTCATATATTTATTTTTTTTTCCTACTTTATTTATTCTTTTAATGATGTATGTCAAAAATAATAAAAAATACATTAATCAATTTATTTATTTATTAACACTTGAAATGATGAAATTATAATTAATTAAGAACTTTATCATTGACTTTTTATAATATTATTGTAAAATATAAAATATAAAAAAATGTAGATTAAATACTATTATTAAAATAAAAAATAAATAATCTTCACAACAAAATAACTAGATAAAATCTTTATTAAGACAAGCATAGATTGAAGAAAAATTGTAAACCTACCTTATGGATTCAATTATATATGGGTTCTAACCCATATTCATATAAAAATAATTTAAGAATTCCCTCGTATTTGTTTCACTGGTCTTTCATGTATAATCACATCAATATTATGAATCATATAAATTAACCATAATTTAAATGTGTATTTTATTTACAGAATAATTATTATTCCATGAATGAATCAAGTAATAGTCTTCTAAGAATGTTAAGGACAAAAACTAATGTACTATCACTGAGTGTATATATTTTACACTTTCATTTTGTGTTTTTTTTCTTCTCACACTAATGAAGACAAAAACTTAACTATTTATAAGTTATGGTATCTTTTAGCCAATAATTGCATTACTACATATATATAATTATTAAGAAGAGTTGCATATCTTCATGTAGTGGTTAATGCATATGACTTTTAGATTTTATCACCTTTGACAATGTACATGACTTATATTTTAAATTTAATGGATCTGAATTAACTATATGAGTGACTAGGACCATATTTTCAACATAGACTATATATATCCTCTCATAAGCAAATGCAATTACTACCAATTTGGCTTTGGGGGATTAACCAACTACACATCAAGAAGGCCATCAACACAAGTGTAGTTGTAATCAGGATATGACTCGGTGGCAGGATATGACTCGGAGGCCTCCAAGTCGTCTGCTGTGAGTTCAAAGCCTATCTAATCACCTTTGAGTTATTTTCATTTGTGGAAGTTGTATATTGTGGCAGAATTCTACTGGTTTTCATGACAACTAAAGCTTTCATACTCTTCCAATAACATGATAAAATTTGTTGAATTCTCAAAACTCTATGCTTTGCAAATTATTTGCTGAAGTGCAAATTGCTGAAACTCTTTGTTCAAAGCTGTGTTTTGAAGAATAACTTGTTGGCAGAATGTCATGTCACTGAAATTTCAGTTTAGCTAATGATTGCAGAAATTGAATATAACCACTCACCTATCATCTTCATTTCTTTCTTTCTTTGGTAGGCTAATGAGAATTTTATTTTAAAAGTCATGACCGACGCAACATTTAAACTTAGGGAGTCAATAATAAATGTAAGGTGTATTGTATTTAAATTTAGGTCAAGTAATGAACGTAATAATTAAACTTAATTATTTTAAAATGTACTTCATTCACAATTTTAATTCCTTTAAAAATTAAAATCTTAAAGGGACAGTCGCTTCATTCACAATGGTCCGTCATTGTTTATAGGGGTGACAAGGAGGAACAAGACTGCTGATGTTGCTGACGAAGAGGCTGAGCAAAGCAAACATTTTGGTGAAAGGGCTGGTCCTGGAAGCTCAATGACAGGGGATGGCAGCAAGCAAGACCCTGCTATCACTTGCATTCAAGAAAAAGCAAGAAAATGAAAACAAGAATGTGGGAAACGGTGCACAAAGGAAGCAATCACTGTTCAGCATCTTTGATTAGAAATTGGAAGGGCGCAATAATAACGGCTGCCGCTCCCAAAAAGCGCGGATGCAGCTGCCATGGGATCTACACTTACAATTTCGTTTGACAAGAGCATTATCTCCAGCATCAAGCCAAAAGAGAAGCCTCACCAGTTTGCTTAGAGTTAGCGTCAAACAATACAGTTCAGACATGGCTGAACTTCTAACATTTTCAAATGAGTTGCTTAGAAGCCTTCATTTTCATTTCAGAATTTGAGCCAATTACAACCTTTCAAGTGGGATAATTTTTAATTCTTAAAATAGAAAAGCCAAAAAACCTTTTGATATATATTTCAAAATGTAAAGAAGGTTTTTCTCATCTGTAATTTATTGGATTTCTTAAAGGCCTACATCGATGACAAACCCAGCCTAAAAATTTATTTAAAAACTGCAAAATCCTTCCTCAATATTAGTTACAACAGCAGAACTAAAATGACTTGGAGTCCCTAAGTCCATCAGCATGACTTCTAAATTTCTTTCGGCGAGACCTTGGAAACAATAGCTGTTGAATCTGCTTTTCAGCAGCTGCCTCACAGGTAGCCTGCAATCAGGTGCATGAAAACCATCAACCAAGTACAATGAATTTTGGTGCCAAATAATTTTGTTAAACAATAACTTCAAGAATTTGCACAGCAACAGTTTCATATAGTGCCTCTCATTAAAACAACTCAATTATATCAATAACCTTACACCAGGGACAGAAGATTGTCCTTATTGTCTTTTAATCCTACAAAAGCAGGCAACTTTCTCTAAAATGGATGGAGTCATAAAACTATGGGAGCAGACTTTCATTTGGTAAAAATGTTTTATACACAAGATGTGGAGTACAATCAGTTAGAAAGATAGAAAGGAAATTGAATGATAGCCCAACAAAATATGGATCTTGATAAATGGGCAAAGCACCACTGAAGAAACATGAAGATGTTGTAGGACGGTTACCCAAGGACAATACAGCATTGTGATAATCTAAGCCAGGTGAGGCTGATTTAGATATTTCCAAAGCTTGGAAATAGAACAAAGCAGGTGTAAAGAAAAACACCAAGCAGGGAAATTTCTCCCCACAAGGAAGTGAAGAAGTTCGGTGGCAAAAACTGCACTTTATTCAGTCTCTGAATAAAAAGGCACCCGAAGTGCATGAGGCTCTCTACTTTGTGAGGGTTAGGTAGGGGAGGGTTGTCTATCACATGCAGCCCTCTGGTTTTTACATAGTGCATAGGGGAATCAAATTTAGTGTCAAGCAACTTTGCAGGTTTCAATGAAGATAGGGACAAAAGGACAAGCTGTTTAATTTTACCACAGTACTTTAATGCACACATACAGGGCACATGCAGTAAATTTCAACTATTCAGTAATAGGATTTGCAAACTAAAACAAACAACGGCAGATCTAAACCACCTGATGAGCAAGATGAAGACTGAACAAATTTAGAAAGGAGGAAAGGGGAGAAAAATATTAATTGATGTTACATTTTGTACATAAAAAACTCAGATAAATACCAAAAGCATAGGCATGGTCAGCCCACCTTTGCACGACAGAAAAACAATTTTTGTAATTTTTGGACCAAAAATTTAAAGAAGAATATCCACTGCACAAAAGCAGGGACCACTTTGAAATAAAATCAGTCCTAAGTAAAAGCATGTATCCACCTATTATTGTAATTGTATCATCTGTGTATCAAGCTTCTGCAACATTTGCAGGAAGTAGATAATCCAGATGCTTACAATTATATATTTGATATGCACATCAGAAAATCTATTAGCCGACATTGCCTGAATTAGGGACATTTCTTTTTCCTTTTAGTTTAGTATTTTAACTGCACCATAGATTACTTACCCGGACTTTGAAGGGAAAACGATGAGTTCGTACTTCCACACCACAGAAAATTCTGACATCTATGCCAAGGCTATCAACCCCAATCAATTTAGCTCCCTACATAAATTCAAAAAGCAGCTCAAAAAATAGCATGAAAAATTGCATGTGGTAAACTAATAAAGTAAATATCAGCATGCTTGTGAGTGGGCATGCACATGCAGAAATTTCTCATACATGACAGTGAAGTGTCTAAACATAGATACATCGATACTGCAAATAAGCCTACAAAACAAATAGAAAATCAGTTTATTTTCACAACACTTGGCTTGCTGGACGGATATGTTCTCTTACATGACCCATAGCTCTCAACAACCCAGCAACAAACAAGAATACTCCAAGCTAGTTACAACCATAATTGTTTGAAGCTTTTACAGTGTTTTTAGAGGCTCACTTTGTGGAGCTGTGAAGCACAATACCAACAGAGTTTTCAAGGAAGCATGCATTTGAATTGTATAATTTGGCCCTAAGCACATACAATATCATCAGAGTTATTTACAGAATGATTAATCCAAATAATAAAGATGTCACCAAGTTATTACTTTTAAGGAATCATGAATTAAAACAAAGGTTTGTTCCTAAATTTTAATGCATCTATGACAAGACAATCCTGACATGCTGGCAAAAGATTGTGGTCATCAAACAGTGAGCAACATCCCTGATCTAGACAAAGTTATTGTGGTATATATAAGAGCATACCACTTCAAATGTATTTAAATTGTCAATGATATCTCCCTCATCAATAAGACCGGCACCTGGGTGGATAGGGGTTAACCATCCAATTCTATCAGCAATCATCAAAAAGGAAAAAGAATAGAACCTTGACAGTCATTTGTGTTTAGCTTGTGTGTTCACATAGACCAACAACCATAAACATATATGAGAAGTGTTTTTATAGATTGTGCCAAAAAAAAAAAAAAAAAGAAAGACTGCATTGAACATCTAAACAAATTAAAGCTGAAAATAAGATTATAAAGGGTAGCATTTTGAAAGAATTATTACCTCAGCAGAAAGACCCTTTTTCTTGCAAAGAGCTTTAAGAGCAGCATTGCACCTGATTCCCTTCTCACTAAAATGTTCTAGAATTGCTGAAGTAGAGTGTGCAAGGATATCGGGCTCAGCATCTTGAAAATCTTCTAAACCAATTGCACACTGCCATATCCAAAGAAAGGCAAAAACAAGGTCACATTTTAATACAATAACAAAGAAAAAGGCTAACCAACCAGTTAGGTCATGAAGTGAAAAAAAATAACCACACGCCTCGTTTTATCTTATCTTTATCCCAACTTTACAACCCCTCACTTCCAACCCGAAAAGAAAGAACTCCATGTCAGTCATGGTGGGCAAAAAATATGACTTGGAATAGTATAATGTACATGCCTGAATGCCATATACAGAGAATAGCTCTATCCTCATGATCTCCAACCGATAAATAGTTGATCTTGTGCTGCTTCCATTAATTTTGGAGCTAAAGCTCAAAATTTCTGCATCTAAACAAGTGAAAAAGGATAAATAAGGTGGAATACTTCCAAAGGACGAGCAATTACGTTCTAAAATGAGAATTAAGCATAAAAGTAATGACTATTAAAAAAGTTCTCATTTAGTGCTGAATTTTTAAGTAAATATAGGACTGTCATTAATAATACAACTTGCCAATAGCAGGCACAATTCTCATCCTTTATATTGCAAAAATTGAATTAGAAGTGTCACTAAAGAGGACTGGTTGGACATCACATCATGTTCTAAAGACTAAAAAAGATGGATGATCATGAATTTATATTGAAGACAGATGTCCACATCCTAGAGAAACCCCAAGAAAGTTATCAATTGGAAAATCCCAAGTAAATATAGTGAAATTCAGAGCTTAGGACTCACAGACAATAAATGCAACTATTTAATTAATAGAAGCATCTGCGAGAATTCATTAACTCCATCAGTCCCATTAGCATGATCTAGTTTAAGCTTGGTCCATTATAATGATTCAGTAATAAGCATAGCCACAAGATACCTTTCCAGTTGGAATTATATTCATCATTATCTTCAAAGTGAAATAACCTTCTTAAGTATGATTCTTCATCAGCAAAAGCAGGTCTGAGGCACCCAACAATGGAAACACCATTTGATGGATGGTCCATTTTTCTATCATATTCCATATCAACTGCCTGTGTGAAATAATTTAAAAAAAAAATTGTTAAAAGCAAGAAAAAAAAAAGAAATTTGCATTATCCTTCAATCGTATAAATAATAAAATAATATAATGAAAGAACATCCATAATTTTAGAGCAAACAGCATTTTGACACAACTTATGATGAGGTCTCATTCAATTTATCAAGAATGTTATCAACAAAGTAAATTTTACTTGCTAAAAACAGAGTAGCATTTGAATTGCCCCCTTGTTATATATTCTGTCAATATTTTCATTTCATATTGTATACTGAAAGTAAACATTCCAAATGTAGCACATTAACAATTATTCCCACAGTTTCAAATAACATAAAGGAATCAAGATGTTTGACATGATGTTCAACTGCCGATAACCACTATATCTCCAAGTAAATGCTGGCCAGCTTAATCAAGATACAATATGCAAAAATAATAAAAATAACACAAAACAGTTCTGCAAATGGATAAGACAGCACATTTTTTGATGTGCCTCATCATGGACCCAAAAACACCATTGAACAAGACATGCTATTTGGGGAGCCGATCACTTGGGATTTGGGAAGGATCAAATAAAGTTCAATATGGCATGTTTGGCAATTTGGAACTTGGAAAAAGGGAAAAAGATTGGGCCTTTATTGTCTTAAAATTCGTGAGTCCATATTATGCTATTATTTCTTCACTTTTGGCAGTTCATATGCAGTAAAGTTTAATGTTTTTTGTTGACTTTTATTTCCTATTTAGGTTAGGAGTCAACTTGGCATCTTTGACTAGCTTCCTACTTGATACCTAAGTTTTCTTCCTAATTAATTTTAGTTATTATTTAATAAGATTCTAAACTCAAAGAAAATGCCTGATAAATGGAGGAAGAGTATTTTAGTACCTATTTTTAAAAATAGGGGAGACATACAGAGTTGCTCAAACTATAGGGGAATTAAACTCATGAGCCATACTATGAAGTTGTGGGAGAGAGTTGTGGAGCATCGACTACATCATGATACTTCTATCTCTCTCAATCAATTTGATTTCATGCCCGGCCGTTCAACTATGGAAGCGATCTTTCTCATTAGAAGCTTGATGGAGAAATATAGAGATGTAAAGAAAGATCTACACATGGTTTTTATTGATTTAGAGAAGGCTTATGATAGTGTTCCAAGAGAGGTCTTATGGAATGTGTTAGAACAAAAGAGGGTATCTATTAGGTACATACAAGTATTGAAAGATATGTATGAAGGAGCAACTACTATTGTGCGCACAGTGGGAGGGGACACAAGAGATTTTCCGATCTCAATTGGATTATACCAAGGATCAGCCATAAGCCCTTACCTTTTTACATTAGTTTTAGATGAACTGTCGAAACATATACAAGAGAGTATTCCTTGGTGCATGATGTTTGCGGATGATATTGTTCTGATAGATGAGACACGAGAAGGAGTCAATAGAAAGCTAGAACTTTGGAGAAGTACTCTAGAGTCAAAGGGTTTTAAGTTAAGTAGAACGAAGACAGAATACATGCATTGCAAGTTCAGTGAAGGCCAAACTGGTGATAGGGAAGGAGTTAGTTTGAATGGAGTGATACTGCCTCAAAGTAATCACTTTAAATATCTAGGCTCAGTCCTTCAAGTAGATGGGGGATGTGAGGAGGATGTTAGTCATAGGATTAAAGCTGGATGGTTGAAGTGGAGACGTGCCACGGGAGTTTTATGTGATCGTAAGATTCCCAATAAATTGAAAGGAAAATTTTACCGCATGACCATACGACCGCAATGTTATATGGTAGTGAGTGTTGGGCACTGAAAGAGTCGTATGCATCTAAGATAAGAGTTGCAGAGATGAGAATGTTAAGGTGGATGAGTGGCCATACTAGACTAGATAAAGTCCGTAATGAGAGTATTAGAGAAAAGGTAGGAGTGGTGCCAATTGAAGATAAGTTGAGAGAAGGGAGATTGAGGTGGTTTGGTCATGTGAAGCGTAGACATACGAGGCTCCAGTTAGACAAGTAGAGCACATTAGGTTAGAGGATAGAAAGAAAAAAAGGGGTAGACCTAAATTGACTTGGAGGAGAGTAGTACAACATGACCTAGAAGCATTACACATTTCTGAGGATTTAACCCAAAATCGTTCAGAGTGGAGAAAGCGAATCCATATAGCCGACCCCAAATTTTTGGGATAAAGGCTTAGTTGAATTGAGTTGAGTTGAGTTAATTTTAGTTATTATTTCTTCTTTAGTATTTCTAGTCCTTTCTTACTTAGGATTTACATTACTTCTTATCTAGTTTCATAGTCCTTTTATACGTAGGATTAGTTAATATTCCCATTTAGTATTAATGTACAAATAGGATAAATCGGAGAGACTCCTCATTGTAATAGTTGAATTGGAGAATGTTAACCAAAGTGGCTTTAAGCTGTCAATTTTATTTCTTATCAAACGCTACTGTTTCTAGTGAAATTACCTTGACTTATCACCTTTAGGTGTGGCGTCTACCTTGGGTTTGGAAACTTCTTTGTGGCGTTTCTAACTTATCAAAGGACAACTGTAGACCCTTATTTTGTGATGAGTATGTGCATTGAGGCCGTGGGAAACCCGATGATGAAAAATTATATGATTGTAAGATGTAATTGGAGGCATGGGGCTGAATTATTAATTCCGTGGCAAGATCTTAAAATAATAATAATAATAATAATAATAATAATAATAATAATAATAATAATAAAGTTTTGGGAAAATTAATTTAATTAAATTTAAATAAAATTTTTTAAATTTAAATAAAATTTTATTTTGTTTAAATTTAATATGGGCAGTTCTTAAATGAATCTAATTAAGTTTAATTGGGCTCCATGGGCCTAGTTAGGAATTTTAAATGGGACCCATTTAATTATTTTCTGAAAATCAAAATAACAAAATATCTCTCTCCTCCTTGGCCCCACTCTTTTCCTCACTCCCTATTGGTGTCACCCCCTTTCCCTCTCTTGCTATTGGTTGAAACACCTCACCCATATTCCAGTCTCATCCAAATTCATCAATCCTAGTCATTTAAGTTATCTGAACTTTATCATACTAGGACTCCAAACCCTACCACACCTCTTCCTCACTCTCTATTGGTGCCTTCCATTTTTTCCTGTCTTCCTATTGGTTGAAATACCTCACCCATATCCCAGTCTTATTCGAATTCTGCAATCGTAGTTGTTTAAGTCATCTAAACTTTATCAACCTAAGACTCCAATCCCTATCACACCTTCTCTCAAAACCCTATAAATACCCTACTAGAGAAGGGAAGAAAGGGGAGATGGGAGGAAAGAGGAAGAGAAAATCCAGAGCTATAAGAAATTTTGAGATATTCAAGACTCTTTGAGTTCTTCCTTATTTTTTTTCTTTTCTTCAAGAAGATTTTCATACAAGATTTCTGGAAGGTCAGTTTTTATTATTTTCTTTTCAAGATCTATGCCACACAATATTTTAATTCTATGTTCTTTGTCTTCAATTTATTTTATATGTTCATATAGATCATGTAATCATGTTTAATTTGAGGGGATACACAACTCTGCACATGTTTAGTTTCTGTCTCTCGTATTTTTATTATTTTTCTTTATTTTCTGAATCTGTAAAAAATTTGTAAAAATTATATTCATATTCTACACGAAATTCCATTAATTTTAGGCTCAAGAATCACTAAAAAAGCTTTAATATTTTGTAAGTTATGGCTGTTTGAAGTTAGAGTTCCTGTAAAATCTGATTTGCAGAATATCCGATTTGTGGAGCCCATATCTCCCTTGTTCCTTAATATTTTTTTGTAAATCTAGTGTCTAAAATTAACTTCAGAATCTTATGAATCTTTTCCAATTGGTTTTACATTCATATCTGTTGTGGTTAATGAGTTATGAATTTTACAAAAAAGTAATACGATTCTATCACTTAGAAAAATTACGATTTATGTAGACCATTCGGCTAGGGTTTTGTTTGATTTATAAATTTTATGATTTTGTATGATATGTAGGCTGTCTTCTGTAATTTTTTTTATGATTTTTAGGCATGTATAACTATTTTTAAAAAATCGGATTTCTTGCTACCGTTAATCTGTCAGAATTTGGAAATTGTATATTTATGCATGTTCTTGTATTTTCTTGGGTTTTAATTGATATTTAACCTATTTTTCTGTGTTCTTTTAATTCAAGAAGTGTTATGAAGTGTTTGGATCATGTTAGAAGACTTAGACCATTAGGTAGTTGTAACTAATTAGGAATCTTAACCCTTTAGGAGACTAGAGTTAGAATCCAATGTAAATTGTTATTAATATTTTCTTTATTTCTTTTATTTTCTTTAGTTTTTTTATTTTTTATTACAAACAAAATTGGTAAGTAGCCCTAAGGTAAGTACCAAAGAGGACATTTGCATGGAGCTTATATGGAGCTAAACGGGAGTAAGCCAGGGATATCATTGCCAAACTAGAAGAGAAGACCCTTTTTTAAAGGTAGTTTGCCCCAATGGCAACTGCATTTACCAACAGGTAAGTAGCTCTAGACTTCTCGAATAACCATTGGCATGAAATTGTAGTAATAATAGAACTTTTATTGGGTAAATTAAAATTTTGTTTTCAATTTAACTGACTTTTGCATGTAATTAATTTAAATAAATACTTTATAAATTAAAATTAATCTTGTTTGTAAATTAAACTAACATTGGCATGTAAAATAAATTTAATTTAACACTTGGTAATTGTAAAATAAATTTGCATGATAGAAATCTTTATTAGGTTGTGATTGTTTGGGCCTTATGTGATATTAGAATAAATTACGCATGTACATAATTAACTTAGTTCAATTATCCTTAGGGTAACTTGGTGAACATTAATTAATTAGGTTAAATAGAAACGTAGGGTTATTTGAAATTGAATTTGTTTGTAAATTAAATTCTCAATAATAAATTAATTTTAGTCATCTGGTAAATATCATTTAAATAATTAGCAACCCCATAGATAGGAATTACTTGTGCATGAAAATTGTGTGTAAACAATAACCCTTTGTGAATTACTTGCGTGTGTAGGATTAGAATTGCATTTTTTAGGATAAAGTTTAATAAAGGAATAATAAACAAGACTTCTAGAAACATTAGTAGAGGACTGACACTCGAATTAACGAGGTTAGACCAGGCGTAAGGGGTGCCTAACACCTTCCCCTTACGTACCCACTATCCCGAACCTAGACATTGGGCTATGGTAATGACGGTTGTGGAAACTCTGTAAGGAGTAAGTTGCCATCCATGACCCTCAAAAGAAACACTGAATATGTCCCGGTTATTACCCGGGTGGCGACTCCTGTCTATTTATGCCTTTGTGGCATAAATCCTTAGTACCGTGGTAGTGTTATGGGAAGACGGTACTTACCAGTGGTTTGATTCTATTAGGATTGTATGAAGTGCATGTCTAGGAAATGCTGTCTAAGGAGGTGGTACTTAAGTGAGACCATTGTGACTCCACCATCTTTCCTGGGCATTACCTGGTGTATTTTATATAATTCTAATGGATGATATTTCGCCTCACGCCCCCTCACCCACAACAACCAAATTCAACCCCTACTTGTTTTCTTAGTGGCATATTAGACTTATCAAAGGATGCTTGCAAGTTCTATCTTCTTTCTTCGTTTCTATTGTTTGTTGTTTTGTTTCATAATCCATAAAACCCCAAAAGAGATTCAATGTGGTCGAATTGTCCCATAAGTTCTTGTTTATGTTGTTCCTTTGTTTCCTTTATTCTACTTGAAAAATTATACAACCCTAAAAAGAGTTTCTTTAGGCCAAATCTTGTTCTTTCATTAGAAGTTCTTGTTTTAACCTTAAATTAGCTTTTAAACTCATATCATAAACCCTAGTTTTCATCATAGCCGAAATTCCCTTAGTGTTTTCAAGCTACCAAACAACCTTCATAATTTTTTGTCTTTTAGGCACATCATTTTTGCTATAAAACAACCATTTAAAAACTTACACATCATATTTGGGTACAAAACTAGAATCCAGAACTGCCTTCTAAGGAATAGCATCCCAATAGTTATGAAAAGAAATAGAGTAACCAAAAGAAAAAGAAAAAGTCCTTTAAAAAAAGAAGGTCAAAGAGATATGTTTGAACAAGAATGCTTTTGTTTCCTGTGTCAACAGCATGCATGCATGTACAGAATGAAGAAAGATAGCTTCAGGTTATTCAGACCAGCCGGTGTCAACAAGTCCTCTCAATAAACTATGCATGCCTAACATAAAGCATCTTTCACATCTGAGCAGATTAAAATATCAAAAAATTTACTGGCAATTACATTAACCATCAGTAATGACCTTTCAGAACAATCTTCAATAACAGCAGTGCAAGACCAAAAATATATTTAATCAGGTCAGCCATTAGCAGCAGTCATCTTCACTTTTGATTAATATCCAGTAAACAGCTAAGAAAAATGAAAGATTCCCATCTAATCCAGTTATCTAAAATACCCAAAAGGAAACCAAGATTTAATCACCTTTGTCAAGCACTTGGCAAAATAAATAGGATGAACCCAACTGGAAGTATCTGGCATCCCCCAATCAACTGGAACATCAGACATTTCAGGCTCCATTACCTATTAGAAGGCCATGGAAATTGACATGTTAAATCATTGAAAGGAAGGTACAAAATATAGTCCAGAAATAGAGAGAAGTGATTACCAACCTCAAAGTAGTCATCATCAAACAGAATATCGTCAGTACTGCCAATATCGAAAACATCATACTCACTGGCCACCCTTTTATTCTCATACATTGGAATATCGATCCCAATCAAAACATTCTGAATGTAAGGCAGTGAAATTAGAAAAGTGATGCATTCATGTAACTTAGGCTATGGCAAAAGAGTGGAAAATTATAAACATCTGCAGACATAATGATGTTCATCAATGTAAAAGTAATAAAAAAAAAAATTGCAAAGGTTGCCAATTGCTGTGAAAATACGAAACAGCTAAGACTTTCACATTACCCTAGTATTTATGTAAATTGATATCTTTGAGTTTCCCAAAAAGAGAGTAATACACTGTCAAATTAGCAAGGTCCACATTGCTTCCCCGGCCTCTTCAGAAACCTTTTTATGCCTAAGGTATCAAGGTAGCAATGGTTATTTTCATTATGTCCATGTAATAATGTCTTCCTTAACGTTTCCCAGGGCATAATTTCAGATTCAGCAGACATCCTTTATCCTTACAATTTAAACTATATATTGGGTGTATTTAGACACAAAAACAAATGTCTCTATAAGGATCTGCTGTTTTAGAGGCTTGAAACAATTATGAAACACATGTTTCAAATGAAGTCTATTATAAACATTAAGATTATATCCTCAGCCATCTCTAGTAGAAGCACAGAAATTAATACTATATTCAGGTGAAATCCAGAGACAAGGAAATGTGCTTCAACAGCCTTTGAAAAGTACTGAATAAATGGTGAACAGCATACTGACAGTGTTTCAATAAATGGCCAATAATAAGATAAAATGAATTATTCACAGATTCCAGGATTGCATCAATTCTTTTCATGCAGTTCCATCTTGCAAAATTTTGTCCACAGTTAAGCCCTTAAATGAAAAAGGAGTTTGCATTCACCTCTTATCAAATCTTTGATACAAACATTATGAACAAGTTATATAAAGACTAAAATATAAAACTTTATTGTGGAAGATGACCCGTAAAAATTTGAAAACTAGAAACATTGGAAAACCATGCAAGACATAAAGGGTACTAGGAAGATATATTACCAACTAGTTTCTACAAATAAACTTTCACTTAAACTATTCTATGTTTCTAAAGGAGGTTAAGGAACCATCTGGTTAGCTGGGCTTCTAAAGGTTTGAGTTTTTGACTCCGAAGGTCTTCCAAAACCAGCAGTTTCTACAATTTGTACAGTCATGGTGCTAAATTTTATTACTTTCAGCCAGGGATAACATTTAAAAAACAAGTATGTCCTCACCACAGGATTACTAGCTCCAGGATCTTGCAAAATGTTTTTATCATCAAAAATTTGAAAAAATATATCTGAAAAGAAAAATAAAAATAAAACGATTAAGTCAAATCAAGTTAATATAATTAAACATTATCCTGTACACGCAATACAAGTAGAACAGACCTCCATAATCATCAATAACATATTGAAAATCTGCCCATGAAATTTGTTCATGTGGTTCACTGTGTATTGTCCCCGGAAATACCAGCAAAGCACTGCTGTTAGCCTAAGATAAAATGAAATGCATGAACACACATTATTACAAAGAGAAAGACTTATTAAGCCACGACTTAATAAATTCAACATTATAATTCTCACTGCCATGAAATTATCCAAGCAAGCACCTCAACAGTTGTCCTAGCTATTTCGGCAGAGGTGAGCTGAGTTTCCCGGATCCTTCTGTTGACTTTGATTTCTTCAAGTGGATGATAACTTTGGTCATTTGTATAGCTAGATGAATCCGGTACTGAATCAGAATAATCTGCAGCAACTGAAACTTTCCAAAGGCAATGATCATGCCCCACAGATGACCTATGGAATTGTGTTCCAAAATAAGGACTTCTACACCTGCAATTTAACATGAAAAAGAAGACATGTTTTTTCACTAACATGTGGTGGGAAAAGTAGTTTATTACACAGTGAGAAGGGATTAAAAAACCTTATTAACAGGCCAGCCTTCTAAATGGCAAATAACTGGGGAACACAACTATTTAAGTATATAGGTCCTAATGGAAATTTGTGAATAGCTCAAATCATTTACAAAAACCATCAGTTGGAAAAGGGAAACCCAAATTAATTTCATGCAATTTGAACATGATTTCCAACTTCCTATATTAGCAACAAATTTGTAAAACAAAATATGCCTTATGCTGGAACAATCAGAAGGTTTGTGACTGTCAATGGGAGATTTGATCCAAGTGCTTGTGACCCCATTCGACGTTGAGCAAGAAAACCCATCTGCATGGCACAATTGACAACTGGAACGACCTGCAATTAGGTTCAAGAAAAATGTTACAGGAAAAGACACTGCAATGAAGTACATAAAAAGTTTGAAAAGGTTAAGAAGCGGAGAAGAGATAGGGGCATCAACAGACCAAGCCAAGTACCCAACTTAATCAGGCAGCATAGATGCGGCAAATTCATACAAATGTTATAAAAAAGGTCATAATGACATTTTATGAAATAGAAATTGGCACTCACTAGTTCACATACAAATCTCTAACTCGCCTAGAACTATTCCCAATATATCACCAATAATTTTAGGAATTAGATTCTAAGAGAAAGAAAGAGCAACGTAGCAACACACAGAAAGGGGCCACAAAAGTGAAGTTAATATCAAAACCAAAATATTTTTTTTTCTTTTTTTAGCATAGCAGTTCAGCTTATAGAGATACTAACACATTCAAACAAACTACTCTACACGTGAGATTTTCGTCCATAACCGCAATCAAAAGCAATGCCTTTTTCAGCTCAGACTCACTAATTGACTTGAGGAACCCCATGTTGCTTCATTCCTTCAAAAAGAAATTTCATTCTACTACCAAATAATTCAAGTTCAAGTAGAGTCTCACACAAAAATCAGAAAGGGTTAAAAACAATAGTTCCATGATCAGCCACCAATTACTTTGCACTGAAATGGCTGCTTCAATTTTCACAATTTTAATAAAAATCCAAACAGAAATTTCAAAATCTAGCCTTTCTCAACAAGAAGTACTGAAATTAAGCAAAATATCAAAAGGGTATCCTCAATAACATCAAAAAACAAATGCGTTTTTGGCAAACATTCAAACAATCAGTTTGCATTCGTCATCAGAAATAAACTAAAAGTAGAAACAACAAAAAATGGAAGAAGAAAAGAAAAGGTGAGAGCTTTCAAAGAGGATTACCTAAGCAGAGTGAAGAAGCAGCTGCGATCACCATAAGAAAGACGATGCGTGCGATTAGAGAGAGAGAGAGAGAGAGAGAGAGAGAGTAACAGACTCAGATGCGGAGAATATGACAATTGAAGAGTGAGTTCGTTTGTGCGAGTTTTTAGTGTGATTGGCCCATCAAAATCTATGTCATGGCTACTCGTGCAGGGAATTGTTTACTGTGGGCCTTCTCATTCTGGGAACTACTTATTTATTTCTTTTCTTTCTTCTTCTTTTTTATAATTTTCTATTTTTACAACCATTTTCTTTCTTTTTCTTTTTTATAATTACCTATTTTCACAACAACAAATTTAATCATTTTGATTGAAAATTAGAAATTTATAAGATTCCAATTCATCTCTTTTCTGTCAATTCTCGTATTTAGAAATATAATCACTTCATTCAGAATAAATAACATGCAAGAAAAGAATTGAATTGAATTTTTATATAATTATACAATTTTTGATGTGATTTTTATTTCTTTTTTAAATAATTTTCTTTTTAAGTTAAAAAAATTTAATTCTTTCACTTACTTCCCATGTTTGGAAATTAGAACTTTACGT
Source organism: Hevea brasiliensis (assembly GCF_030052815.1). NCBI lineage: Eukaryota > Viridiplantae > Streptophyta > Magnoliopsida > Malpighiales > Euphorbiaceae > Hevea > Hevea brasiliensis. The sequence goes on from NC_079493.1 coordinate 28,430,004, forward strand.
TGATTTTTTTTTTTTTATCAATTCTCCTATTAAAATAAAAGAATTTAATTTTTTAACTTAAAAAATATTTTAAAAAATAAAAATTAAATATGATTGTGTGATAATTTAATTAAACTATTTTTTTAAACTTGCATTGCAAGTTATTATACTCATTATAAAATTTATAATTTATTTTTTTATATAATTTTCTATTAATTTTCTATATTTTGTATAAAATTATCATAATATTATAAATATAATATTCAATTATTTAAATTAAAATATTAATTTTAATGTCATTTTAATTAATTATATAAATAAACATATTTAACAATTTAAAAATTATTTTTTATTGGATTATATTTTTATGAAAGTTATATGTTATATTATTAACATATAATATTATCTTAATTAGAAACTTAAATGTAACATAATAAAAAAATGTAATAATAAAAAAAATATAAATATGTGAAAATATTTAAAAATTAAAATAAATTAATAATAAATGCAAATTAACTCATTGAATTTAATTCATTTAAACTCTATTATTTACTTTTTTTTTTAAGTTTGATTTGCATATCTTATTTTAATTTTTTATAATTTAAAATAATCTTAACTTGTATAATGAAATTGCATATCTAATGTGTAAAGAAAATTACTTACAAAATTAGAAAATAGAATAATTTTTGAAATAAATTTTTATTAGTTTAGTGTATTATTATTATTATTATTATTATTATTATTATTATTATTATTATTATTATTATAAAATTTTCATTTTTATTATATTGATATCTTAAAATTTAATATTACCGTATTGTTTAATACAAAAAATTTTAAAACCTATTTAATATATTAATTATTTATCAAATTTGATAAGTATTTTTATTTTTTAAATTATAAATTATATGATATATGTTATAAATACATTATTGATTAAAATATAAATATAAACTTAATCATGCATGTTTTAATTAAAATTATATATATATATAGACACGCCCAGATCGAAGGGATAACAATCAATAAGAGAATTAAGTATTGAAGTTAGAGATAGACCAAAAGATAATTAGATAAATGAAAGATAATCAAAGCATAAAATAATCAAAGCAAAACGTAAATCATTGGGCGGTAAAACCAGCCACAGAATAATCAAAACATAAAAATAATCAAAGATGAAATGTTGGGTAGTAAAACCAAACATAGAATAGTCAAAATCTTAAGCAAAAATATATTTTGATTGAAACTTTCAAGATACTTACATATGGTAGATAGAATTTAAAGTTGAAGAGTTGAGCAAAACAATGTAAAGAGGAAGGGTATCAGTTTGAGAGAAGGAAAGAGAGGTCCTAAGGCCAGTATTCGATGCTTATTGGAAGAGCAAAATTCTCCTTTTATAGATGAAGGAGAATGCTTTACAATTATTGGATTTTACTGTGAAGCACGTGAAAAGGCTTTTACTATAGTCATGTAATGCTCTTTTATTGTAGTCATGTGATGCTCAGAAAGTTATTGCCACTTTCGGTGCATGCTTGAAAGGTATCTTAAAATTCAAAAGTTGCAGCTGACATCATTGATGCTTTAGTGCAATGAGAATCTCAAAACAGTCGCCTTCATTATCATTACCAAGACTGACTGCTTCTAAAGTTGTGCTAGCTTTGTTGAAGGATGGAGAGGAATATGTCCTGCTTGACAGAAGTTGTTTCATAATGATGAAGTACTCTTCTTCTATTTTAGCTTGGGCAAGAAGAGAACTTGCATGTGACTTCTGTGCGAGGAAAGTTGAGCTAGATGTAATTTGCTTTTGATGGTCCTTAGACTACTTTAGAAACCATTCTTCTATAGCTGCAGGAGGCTTTTTGATTTTTTTGGAACTTTAACCACCATCTGACTTCGAATTTTCAGATCAAAACAAGGCCTTAAAGGAGTTAATCAATCTTATATCTGTAATCCCAAGCAAGAACCCAAAGGACAAAGAATTTTAAAGCGAAAAGAGTAAGGGGGTTGGAATAGGTCTTCTTCCACTGAAGGGTTATATTTGGCTTTAAAAGTTGTATACCTCTGATATATATTAGAAGGTAAAATTTCTGGTATGGTTCCCATCCAATTCCACCATTGAGCAAACCATTTTGGAAAATGGAACTTGAAGATAGTGTTAAAGAAGAAGAGTCATGTGTGAGTCTGGTTGGGATTTTGGATTAGGAAAGCATTAATCCAAGCTTAATAATAATCCCAATAAGTGAAAGTTTGGTTGGAAGATAGGCTTTTTATTAGTAGTATGCCTTAGAGCATATCATTTAGTATGTTTCTTGTACATGTTTTAATTAATAAAAGGCATTTTCACTTTTCCGTTTACATAATATATTTATGTGTAATAGAAAAGGTCCATTGATATTTTGTTAGAAATTCTATTCTTAAGTTGTTAAGAATATGAGTGACAGTATTTCTAGCACAAAGTATCATAAATAGGTTCACAATCGAGGATACTTCACAATAAGGACATGACTTATCCAGAAAGATTGTAATCATGTTTGTTCCCAAGTTATTTATATGAGATATAAATAAGATAGAATGGTGAGTCTCATGCCATATAACAAACATGATAGGCACTTATACATGATAAGTAGGCCGAACCAGTGACATTTATGACAAGTACATGGAGTTTACTCTTGTCAATGTATTGTCATAAATCATATCAGTGCATATAATCTTTAGACCTGAGATAGCATAGTTATCTTGTATATAGGTGGTTTGAGTTTGATACTGCTTTTTATACTTATACTGTGTATGGGTATATGGGCATGTGTTGGCTCCTACTAGTTATATATGGAGGTAGGTGTTGATCAAGATGGAATCTATTCCTCTAAGTAAATAGAGATAAAATTCTATGTTCATTTAATTGTTCTTAATGTTTCAAGTTCCTGGCCAGGACAGATAGATTTAATCAGAAAAGGGTTTCTGATGAGAAAATCTTTTTAATCAAGAACTGGAATTAAAAGAGAACATAATATTCATAGCAAATGGGGCTTGACATAAACCGTGACTCCAGCTCGAATTGGGATTTTGTAACAGAGAGATTTTAGTGCATGGTAACATATGATTATAGGTTTATTTAAGGTAAACCTTATTACTGATTGGGTGGCCATGGCATGCTATGCTAGGTGTTAACCATGGTCTATGAGGTGTATAAAATGATTTAGAGAAATCATTTATGGTAAGAAAGAGTTCTGATGATATTAAGAGTTGATATCATGTCTCATTGCCAATTAGTGATGAGCCTAGTAAGTCACACACATACACAAATAATCACAAAATTAAATATGATTTAATTAATTAATTAAAGAGTTTAATTGATTATTTAAATAGGTTTGGTTTGCAATTAGATTACAAAGTCTCTAGCATGGCTTGAAACCAAATCTAGGTTATTGGATGTATAGTATAAGTTAAATTTATATTTAAAGTGTTTAAATATGAATTTAATTAATGAGAAATTAATTAATAAAGATTAATTAATTAATTTATATTTGATATAAATTGATTAGAAGAAGAGAAATAATTATTTTGGGTTGAGAACTCAAAATTAAGACACAGAGGTATTTTGGTCATTTCAGAGGGTGACATGTGGCACCATGAGATGGTGACATATGGCACTACACATAAGCTTGCCAAATGTCTTTTAATCATGTAAGATGATCAAAGTCAAGATTAAATATAGGTTTGACACTTGGCACAATGTGATTGGGTCAATTAAACCTAGAACCAATCAGAGGGTGATATGTGGCAAGGGTTTTAAATGGTGACCTAGCTATATAAGTGTAAGGATGAAAGAACAAAAACACAAGCTGCCATTCATCTCTTTGTGCCGCCACCCTTGGCTACTCTCCCTTTTCTTCTTCTTCATCTCTCATCAATTCAAAGAGATTAGCAAACAATCTGTTGAATTAAAAATACTAGAAATTGTTTCTAGTATCCTGTTTACATCTGTAATCTCTTGAAAGGCAAAACTTGATTTTCTAATTCATAGAAAAAGCTTTAGAAGCTGTTCAAGGGCTGCCATAGGTGATCTTGGTATGGACAAGCTAGAGGGACAACATCTGGTGTCCTACGACGCATCCCAAAGGTGTCAAACACACTGCAGTGCATCAAAAGGTTAGTGCACTTGTTCTTGATCTAATCTAGAGTTCTAATGAATTAATCTGTTAATTCTAAAATCTTAAATGGCAAATGTAGATCCAAAAACATATTAAAAGAGTTTTAATATGTTGTTTATCATTGAAATCAAATAGGTAAAAATGAATCTTGCATGATGCATGTGACCCTAGGTGAAAAATTTTTGAATTCAATGATATAAACTTATGTTTTTCATGCTTCCGCTCCTTCAATTGGTATCAGAGCCACTATATTTGCCATTTAGATTATTGATTATATGATTTAATTGTGTGGTTTGATCATGAGATGATAGATCCATTGCTGGTTGCAAAGGAAAAGTGACGGCTTGGTGATGAACACCATTGGTGCGCACACTTTGTGGTCACCAATGGTGTGCACAAGGTTTGGGTTTTTAATTTACAACTGTTGTATGATATAAAAGCTCATCCTGTGTCTAATTAAATTGTTTAATTAGAGTTTTAATCACACAATTAAATTTTGATTCAGATCTGAATTTTAAAAATTGTTTGAATGTGATTCAAATCTAAATTTTTAAAGTTGTTTGAATGTGATTCAAATATGAATTTTTAAAGTTGTTTGAATATTCAAATCTGAATTTTAAAAGTTGTTTGAATATGATTCAAATCTGAATTTTTTAAATTTGTTTGAATATTATTCAAATCTGAATTTTTAAATTTATTTGAATGTGATTCAAATCTGAATTTTTAAATTTGTTTGAATGAAATTCAAATCTGAATTTTTAAATTTGTTTGAATCATATTCAAATCTGGATTTTTAAGTTAAATATGAGATATTCAATTTAATTTAAGTATATATTTTTTATTTAATTGTTAAATAGTGATATGCATGATGGATGATCATGGACTGTAAAAGACCAATGTGATTGGATTTATTTCTTTTATGTTTCTTTGGATTGTAAATTAATTAATTTATTTTAATTTATTTTTGGGCATGTATTATTAAGGTTGCAATAATTTTGGGCTGTAATTTTATTTATTTAGTTCTTGTAAATTCTCCTTGGTATGCTAAGGATTACTATGTAATTGGATTATAAGAAGAACAAGGAGGTCAAGAGCATTCGTGGGACCAGTGGGACGAATTCAAGATCAAGTGTTGATTATGTACTCCTTCAGCAACTCTTGTAAAATGAATGAATGAAATGCACCTAGGAATGCCCTGATTCAATTCTTGGTGGCTCAGAATTGAATCCCTTAGAAAGTCCATGATCATACCATATTTACTGTTTATCTATGGATACATGAGATGTATGGGAATGTATGCAAGTATATGATATATGCATGCTAAATAGATAATGTGCAAAGTGAGACCATAATAGTAATTAGAATGATCACAAAATCTTCCAAACAAATGATTAAGTTTGATATGCTATAATTAAAGTAATTATAACATGAGCCCTCCATTGGGGCAATTATTTTAAGAAATTTTAAATAGTTGCATATGATGCAATTAATTTAAGAGATTTTCTTAAGAATAATTGTTAAGCATGAGATGTTGTAAATATGTAAATGGTTTGGTGGCCAATAATGGATGTGTCTGAGGACATTAAAATTATTTGCATGTTTACTAGCTCAATGGGATCAACTTAACTAATGCAAGATAAGTCAATAATGGATGTGCCTGAGATTTTGAGCATTAAGGGCTAGGTAAAGGATTGAACCTCACATGAGATGTGATGGGCAAGGAGTTGCTCACTTATAGTTTATTGTAATTCCAATAATGGATGTGCCTGAGGATGATCAATAGGATTATAAGAATTCAATCACCTACTAGAAATCCATCCAACTAGGATTTCCGTTTTCTACTTTGGAAGTGTAGGATTCGCTAAGTTAGTGGGAGGACCAATTTGATTAAAAGACCATAATCATTTTGGTTAAATACATGATACATTTACTAATTAATCTAGTTATTTTATGCAGTTAATTTTCTGATAATAATGAGCACAAAACAACCACCACCATCCAATATCCTTGCAAGCATACTTGATCGCAATAGGTTGACAGGACCTAGTCTATCTGATTGGCTAAGAAATTTGAAACTTGTCCTGAACCTTGAACATATAGGATATGTTCTAGATTTAAATGTTCCTAGTCCCTTACCTTCAGAGGCCACTCAAGAGGAAAATGAAACTTTGGACAAGTGGAAGGAGCATGATATGAGAGCTAAGTGTTACATGCTTACTTCCATGAGTAATGAGTTATAGAAGTAGCATGAGAACATGCAGAGTGCGAGTGAGATCCTCCTTCACCTACAAGAGTTGTATGGTGAGCACAGCAGGAATGCTAGGTATGAGATATCTAGACAGCTATTCCGCATGAGAATGTCTAAGGGATAGAATGTTGGGGATCATGTCCACAAGATGATTCGGCTGATTGAGCACCTGGAACATCTTGACTTTAACATGGATTTCCAATTGCAGATGGATTTGATTCTTCAGTCCCTTGTTGAGTCATTTGGAAATTTTGTGACAAATTTCCATATGACTAAGCAGGAATGCACCTTGGCTGGTTTACTCAACATGCTGGTGATTGCCCAAAAGAATATGCCGAGCAATAAAGGAAAAGAGGTAGCTTTGATTGCATCTTCTTCTGCTGGAAAGTCCAACAAGAAGAAAGGCAATAAGAAAAAGAAACCTCAGATTCCTGGTCTTTCCAAGAAAATAGCTAAATAGAAAGGGAAGACTAAAGCTGATGGAGGTAAAGGAAAGTGTTTCCACTGCCAGAAGGATGGGCACTGGAAAAGGAGCTGCCCAGAGTATCTTGCTTCTCTAAAGGACAAGAAGGATACACCTTCGGAAGGTATGTCTGTATCTTGTTATTTAGATTCTGATGATACTCATAGTTCATCTACAGCTTGGGTTTTAGATACTGGTTCCAGTTCTCACATTTCTTATGATATGCAGGAACTAGCAAATAGTAGCAGCTTGCGTTCTCGAGATGTTAGAGTCCAGATTGGCAATGACTCTACTGTTGAAGCTTTAGCCATAGGATCTAAATCTTTTTACATGTTTGGACATGTTATGTGTTTGGATAATATTTTATATGTACCTGGTGCTTTTAAGAACATCATTTCTATATCTAGTTTGACTAGAAATGGCTATGAATTTCAGTTCACAGATGATGTTTGCAATATTTATTTTGGAAATAAATATCTTGGTTCGGGTTATATGAATGATGGTCTTTATTATTTAGATAATAATGACAAACACAAAATGAATGGAAGTGATCTAAATGAATGCAATGCCAATGTGAAAATCAACTCAAGTTCAAAATATATTTGGTCTATTTAAAGAAATGGCTAGAGGTGATTTTCATTACTTTATTACCTTTACTGATGATAAATCAAGGTTTGGGTTTTTGTATTTGATGAAATACAAACATGAATCCTTTGAAAAGTTCAAAGAATTTAAATCTGAAGTAGAAAATCAAACAGGAAAGAGTATTAAAGCTCTTCGATTAGATCGTGGAGGTGAATACTTGAATACTGAATTTGATGAATACTTGAGAGAGCATGGCATTGTTTCCCAGCTGACTCCTCCAGGAACACCACAGCTGAATGGTGTATCTGAAAGGAGAAATCGTACCCTATTGGATATGGTACGTAGCATGATGAGCTATACTGATATGCCAATCTCCTTTTGGGGATTTGCATTAGAATCAGCTTTGCATATTCTGAATAGGATTCCATCAAATCAGTATCTTCCATACCTTATGAGATATGGCATGGAAGAAAACTAAGTCTTAAGCATGTTAAGATTTAGGGTTGTCCAACTTATATCAAAAAGCTAAACACTGATAAATTGAAAACCAGATCAAAAAAGGATCGATTAGTTGGATATCCAAAAGATAGTTTTGGATATTATTTTTATTTGCCTACATCACAAAAGGTTGTGGTAAGTAGAGATGCCACATTTCTTAAACAACAGTTTATTCAAGAAGGAGGCAAAGGAAGACAAATAGAGTTAGAATTGGAGAATTCTGACTAACCACCAGATCAGATGGATATAGATCCATCTAGTCAACCTACACCTATTGATGAAGCATCTACAGCTGTTCCTCGTAGAACAACCAGGGTATCTCACCCACCAGTGAGATATGGTTTCCTTCATGAAGAAGAACAAGAGTTGTCTACTCATGAAGAAGTTGATCATGGAGATGATCCACTTACCTATGAAGAAGCTATATCAAATATAGACTGTTCAAAATGGATTATTGCTATGAAATTTGAAATTAATTCCATGTATAAGAATCAAGTTTGGGATCTTGTTGACCCACTTGAAGGTATTGTACCTATAGGGAACAAATGGATTTTCAAGAAGAAAATTAGTTCTGATGGAAAGGTAGAGACCTATAAGGCAAGGCTAGTAGTGAAAGGGTTTCGCCAAAGGCAAGGAATCGACTATGAGGAGGCTTTCTAGCTTGTTGCCATGCTTAAATCAATTAGGATTCTATTAGCAATAGCTGCATACTATGATTATGAGATTTGGCAGATGGATGTCAAAACAGCTTTTCTCAATGGATACATTGAAGAAAACATTTTCATGGAACAACCTAGGGGTTTTGAATCCCAAGATGGTTCCAAAATATGCAAGCTAAAATGATCTTTTTACTTCGAGGAGTAGGAACATCCGTTTTGATGAAGCCATTAAGTCATTTGGTTTTATAAAAAATGAGGGTGAGCCATGTGTATATAAGAAGGTTTTTTTCTTGTCTTATATGTGGATGATATTCTGTTGATGGCTAATGACATAGGTATGTTGACAACTGTAAAGGCATGGTTGTCAAATACATTTTCCATGAAAGACTTAGGAGAGGCAACCTATATTCTTGGGATTCGCATCTATAAAGATAGAGCGAAAAGAATAATTGGTTTATCCCAAAGTCTATACTTGGAAAAGGTGTTAAAGAGGTTTAACATGCTTGATTCCAAGAGAGGATTGTTACCAGTGAGACATGGTATCCACCTTTCTAAAGAGATGTCTCCAAAGACACCTGGAGAAAGAGATAAAATGGTCAGGATTCCATATGCTTCGGCTATTGGAAGTTTGATGTATGTAATGTTGTGTACTAGGCCGGATATCGCATATGCTGTTAGTTTGACTAGCAAGTATCAATCCAATCCAGGTTTGGAACATTCGATAACTGTCAAGAATATCCTTAAGTACTTGAGAAGAACTAAGAATTTATTCTTGATATATGGAGGTGGTGACTTGCAATTGGATGGTTATACTGATTCTGATTTCCAATCAGATATCGATGATAGAAAGTCTACCTCTGGGTATGTGTTCATTTGTAATGGAGGTGCAGTTAGTTGGAAGAGTTCCAAACAGAGTACGACTACAGATTCCACTACCAAGGCTGAGTATATTACTACATCAGATGCTACAAAGGAAGCTATTTGGATAAAGAAGTTTATGACAGAACTTCCAGTAGTTCCTTCCATTGAGTCAGCAGTTCCACTTCACTGTGACAATAATAGAGCAGTCATACAGGCTAAGGAACCCCAGTCTCATCAGAAATCCAAACACATAGATAGTCGCTACCATATTATCAGAGAAATAGTTGGGCGAGGCGATGTAGCCATGTAGAAAATAGCATCAGCTAAAAATCCAGCTGATCCATTCACTAAGCCTATGTCACAAACTTAGCTAGACCGTCATCTTGAGAAGATGGGTCTAAGATATTGTAATGAATGGCTCTAGTTCTAGTGGCAGATTGTTAGTAGTATGCTCTAGAGCATATCATTTAGTATGTATCTTGTACATGTTTTAATTAATAAAAGGCATTTTCATTTTTCCATTTACATAATATATTTATGTGTAATAGAAAAGGTCCATTGATATTTTGTTAAAAATTCTATTCTTAAATTGTTAAGAATATGGGTGACAGTATTTCTAGCATAAAGTATCATAAATAGGTTCACAATCGAGGATACTTCATAATAAGGACATGACTTATCCAGAAAGATTGTAATCATGTTTATTCCCAAGTTATTTATATGAAATGTAAATGAGATGTAAATAAGATAGAATGGTGAGTCTCATGCCATATAACAAACATGATAGGCACTTATACATGATAAGTAGGCCGAACCAGTGACATTTATGATAAGCACATGGAGTTTACTCTTGTCAATGTATTGTCATAAATTATATTAGTGCATATAATCTTTAGACCTGAGATAGCACAGTTATCTTGTATATAGGTGGTTTGAGTTTGATACTGCTTTCATACTTGTACTGTGTATGGGTATATGGGCATGTGTTGGCTCCTACTAGTTATATATGGAGGTAGGTGTTGATCAAGAAGGAATATGTTCCTCTAAGTAAATAGGGATAAAATTCTATGTTCATTTAATTGTTCTTGATGTTTCAAGTTCCTAGCCAGGATAGATAGATTTAATCAGAAAAGGGTTTCTGATGAGAAAATCTTTTTAATCAAGAACTGAAATTAAAAGAGAACATAATATTCATAGCAAATGGGGTTTGACGTAAACCATGACTCCAGCTCGAATTGGAATTTTGTAATAGAGAGATTCTAGTGCATGGTAACATATGATTATAGGTTTATTTAAGGTAAACCTTATTACTGATTGGGTGGCCATGGCATGCTATGCTAGGTGTTAACCATGGTCTATGAGGTGCATAAAATGATTTAGAGAAATCATTTATGGTAAGAAAGAGTTCTGATGATATTAAGAGTTGTTATCATATCTCATTGCCAATTAGTGATGAGCCTAGTAAGTCACACACTTACACAAGTAATTTTTCTAATATGGTTTCCAATTTATCAGTGTTCAGCTTTTTAATATAAGCTGGATAACTCCAAATCTTAACATGCTTAAGACTTAGTTTTCTTCCATGCCATATCTCATAAGGTGTGGAAGAAACTGATTTTGATGGAATCCTTTTCAGAATATGCAAAGCTAATTCTAATGCAAATCCCGAAAAGGTGATTGGCATATCAGTATAGCTCATCATACTGCGTACAATATCTAATAGGGTACGATTTCTCCTTTCAGATACACCATTTAGTTATGGCATTCCTAGAGGAGTTAGTTGGGAGACAATGCTGTCACACCCTACCCCTCGGTAAGGCATAACATGATCCCGTAGTATACCTAATGAATTACCAAACTTCGCCTACTGATAACCCATTAAATACACTACAAGGGATTTTCAACCTTTTCTTACTTCTTTTTACAGTGGTGAGCACTATTACAGGTGTTAAAAAGTTTCTTTTACTGAAGTGAAAAAGCTAACACATTTGAAGAATTAATAATTTCTATAAAAATTTTGGCAGAGTGCCATCTGTATTTTGAATAAAACAGTTCTTCAAAAACCTCTAAAAAGCACTTCAAATATATTTCTCAATCTCAAACTCCAACATCCAAATCAACACAATAAGTTTCTCAACATTTGTCTACTCAATCCACAATAATTTTCCAGTGTTTTCAAAAGCTGAGATAAAAAGAAATATTTACAAACCAAAATAATTTACAAATTTAGTTTACAACTTTAATGTACAATTTTAATTTACAACTGCTCAAAACCAAGAACACTATATACATACAGTGAACATACATTACAATACAAAATGCAAAATATGGTATACTCAATATACCCGATGAACTCTCAATATAGCATTAGCAGCCTAGTCTGCTGCCCTGTCAGTCTGTCTACCTGCGACAGCAATGAAAAGCTATCGCTGAGTAAAATTTACTTAGTGGTGCACAATAACAATTTGAAATGCGATATATAAATCTTTTATTGACAATTCACAAATCAAATAATTCACAATTCCATTTCACAATTTACAAAGTTCATATAACACAAATTTGATCAAACAATTAAATAACACAGTTTTGCCAATCAATAACACCATTTGATCAAATAACTGAATAATACAGTTTTGCCAATCAATAACACCATTTAGGCCATGACATAATTTTTTCGCACATGCCGTGTTGTACACCACGACAAGACACACTCACCCCAATAATCAAAATCAATAAGGGAGGAAGCTAGCTAAATAATGAGTGTTCATCCACACTCACCTCAGACTGGCAAGTCAAAGAGGGAGGAACATAATCACACTCACTTCAGACTGATAAGTCAAAGAGGGAGGAATATAATAACAGTGTCATGCCAAGTGTGAATCAAAACAATTCCAAATCACAATATTTCATACAATTCCCAAATTACATTTTATCTCAAAATTTCCATTTGCAAAGTAGGCAACACAATAATTTCCAAATAAGATTCTCAAAGCCAAAACAATAAAAAATTATTCATAACTCATTTTTCCAAATAAATTTTCTAGTAAAAGCAATGAATATAAAAAGTATTGTGCACATACACAATTTAAAATTATAATTTTCAAATAAATTTTTAAGTAGAAAATAAGAAATCAAAATTATTGTGCACAAACACAATTTAAAACAATAACATATAAATAATCATAATTTATTTTAATTGAAAAATTCAAAAGAAATAACTATTGTGCACAAACCTCTGATATATGTCTCTTGGCCCTGACTCAGTGTTCCTTATGCTTCTCAATATCCTTTTCAACTAAAACACACAATTTAAAGTGTTTCAGTACTCAATGAATTTGTTTCTAACAATAAAATCCAATATTTAAATTTTCTTGGTACTGTTCCCTTCAATTCATTTCATTAGTCAACCTATAATGTTGACCCTTGATGCACTCTAAGTGAGTCAATTCTAATGTTACCAATATGTCACATTTTATAGCCTTTTAGTGTTGGTACATGTTACCAAATTCATTTTCAAGTATATTGCATTTTATTGCAATTTGTCGGATTTCGGTATACTAATTTGACCTAGCCGGATGACCTAGTTCCCTTGGTTTTCGGGTTTTGGTCCAAACTACAAACTTGTAGGTCTATGTCTTATTGCACGTGGGGCAAAATTTCAGATCATTCTAAGTTGTGTAGACCAAGTTATGGTCAATCTACCAATGCTGGACAGAATGTGCCAAAATGGTAACTTTAGGTCATTTTTAGGTCACTTTTGGTTCGGCCAGTTTTGGTACCCGAACTTGTGTAAGCTATTTGACTTGCTTATGATCATTTCTGGGTGTTGGTGTCTTCATAAGAATTGTAGATATATGTCTAAACTATTCATGGTAAAAATTTCAGGTCAATTGGACCTATTTTGAGTGAGTTATGGCCAAAACACCAACTGCTGCCCAAATGGTCAATTTTCAGGCTTTCAAAGCACTAATCCGGATTTGGTCATTTTTCAAGTTACCTTCTAGGCAGAATTTTGGTAAGCTTCCTTCATGAAAGTTGGCACATTTTGTGCCTAGTTTCACCTCCAATTGGTCTCATACCAATTGGAGCCACACACTTAAGGTTCTAAGCCAAAACATACACTGCCCTATTGTACATTGTTCACCCTTTACCAATTACACATCCTATGCTTACCAAGTCACTCTTCCATGCCAATTCTGGTTTGTACCATAACATTAACACATTTAGCAACTCATTTTTTGTCATTTTGGTAGCTTATAACCATTCTCAATATGCACACTATAACCTAGAATTTTCCAAGTCCAATTACAACAATTAAACACATGAATGCACCTCATTTACATGTCCAAATTCAAACCACTATACACATATCCAAATTCAACCAATTATTCATATACACATGCTGCCATCAATTACAACATAATTCAACAATATTTCATGAACTCAAACACTTCAATCTTCTTCATGAGGCTGCCACAAATTTACACATACCCATCAATTGCCATTTTCACTTTTTAAGCTTTCAAATCATACCTTACACATGAAATTCAAGTACAATACAATCAACCATTTAAATCATCATTCAAACTACTATTTACATGCAAGAATAAACTGTTCTTATTGAGGTTCCATGGCTACCAAAATTTACATCTCCCTTAAAACATCAAACTTCAAAAATTCTTCCACAAATCAACTACCCATAACATCCATTCAAGGTTTAATGAAACAAGAATAAAAAATACATACTTACTACTTTTCAAATTCTTCAAAACCTCACCAAAACTTAAATTTCTTATTGCCTATCTACTGCCCAAGTTGTGTAGAACAACTTTAGTGAAGGATAATGAAAGAAAATTGGCTTAGATCATGGTGAGAGAGAGAACTTGGCCATGGACGGCCATGGATGAATTTGAGAGAAGAAAAGGATTCGGCTGGTTCTTATCTTTGAGGTTGAAGATGATGTTCAGCTGTCCATTTAGCTTATATAGTGGTCCTGAATCTGCCTTAGTGGAGCACTTACATGATTTTAATGTTTAATTATTCTAACTTTCTAAATTTTCATTTTTATACCCCAAACTTCCATCATTTATATTATGTACTTCAATTTTAATTTTCATGACATTTTCCAAGTGTAATATCATTTATTTTTAATGGACATTTAGGTCAAAAGACAACTTGGGGTGTTAAATGACCACAATGCCCCTGTTCGGGTTGCATTCCCGATTTTTCGATAACACCGAGTTTTGTCGTTTTCTCATTTTCTCGTTTTTCTTTGTACTAATTAATTAATTTTTCTTTGATATTTCTAATGATATTTATGCTTCAATAAGTCTTTAATTATTTCTTAAAAATATTTTCCAGGGTTCCTCGCGGTCCAGGGCTAGTCAACGGTCCACGCCGTAACTTCCCGGTGCGGTTACCCATCGCTATGGTTCTCGGCTCGTTTAACTTGGTTACATTTCATTGCTATTATTTTTCCTTTATTTTTCTTGTCTTTTCTTTTCTTGTATTTCATTATTCTATGTCTCCTTACTAATATTTAAATATAGTTCTAGGCATTCCAGCTGTCCGGACAAACACTGGTCACCGGAGCAGTAGAACGCACTACCGAACATAGGGGTGTTATAAATGCCATGCTCTTTCAAGTATTCATCAAATTCAGTACTTAAGTATTCACCTCCACGATCTGATCGAAGAGTTTTAATACCTTTTCCTATTTGATTTTCTACTTCACATTTAAATTCTTTGAACTTTTCAAAGGATTTATGTTTTTATTTCATCAAATATAAATACCCAAACCTTGATTTATCATCAGTAAAGGTAATAACATAATAAAAACTGCCTCTAGCCATTTCCTTAAATGGACCACATACATCACTATGTATCAATTCTAAAATATTTTCAGCTCTTAACCCTTGTTCAATAAAAGGTGATCTAGTCATTTTGCCTTCAAGGCGGGATTCATAAGTTAGAGTAGGTTCAGAACCTAATGAGGATAAAATCCCCATTTTCTCCAGCTTTGCAATCCTATCTTCTGCAACATGACCTAACCTTAAGTGCCAAATATATTTTGAACTTGAGTTGATTTTCATCATGGCATTACATTCATTTAGATTGCTTGCGTTAGATTTGTATTTAACATTATTATCCAAATAATAAAGTCCATCATGCATATAATCCGAGCCAACATATTTATTTCCAAAATAAATATTGCAAACATCATTTGTGAACTGAAATTTATAGCCAAACTAGATATAGAAATGATGTTTTTAAAAGCGTTAGGTACATGCAAAACATTATTTAAATACAAAAAAATGTCCATACACGTATAAAGATTTAGATCCTATGGCTAAAGCTTCAACAGTTGAGCCATTGCCAACCCGGAGTCTAATATCTCGTGACTGCAAGCTGCTACTACTTGCTAGTTCCTGCATATCAAAAGTAATGTGAGAACTAGCACCATTATCTAAAACCCAAGTGTAGATGAACTATGAGTATCATCAGAATCTAAATAACAAGACACAGACATACCTTCTGAAGCTCTATCTTTCTTGTCCTTCAGAGAAGCAAGATACTTTGGGCAGTTCCTTTTCCAGTGCCCATCCTTCTGGCAGTGGAAACACTTTCCCTTGCCTTTGTCAGCTTCGGTCTTGCCCTTCTATTTGGCTTTCTTCTTGGAAGGTCCGGGAATTTGAGGTTTCTTATTCTTATTGCCCTTCTTCTTTTTGGACTTTCCAGCAGAAGAAGAAGATACAATCAAAGCCACCTCTTTTCCTTTATTGCCCGGCATATTCTTTTAGGCAATAACCAGCATGTTAAGCAACCCAGCCAAAGTACCTTCTTGCTTTGTCATATGGAAATTTGTTACAAAATTCCCAAATGACTCAAGCAGGGACTGAAGGATCAAATCCATCTACAGTTGGAAATCCATGTAAAAATAAAGATGTTCCAGCTGCTCAATAAGCCGAATCATCTTGTAGACATGATCTCCTACATTCTGTCTCTCAGACATCCTCATGCGGAATAGCTGTCTAGATATCTCATACCTAGCATTCCTGCTGTGCTCACCATATAACTCTTGTAAGTGAAGGAGGATCTCACTTGCATTTTGCATATTTTCATGCTACTTCTGTAACTCATTACTCATAGAAGCAAGCATGTAACATTTGGCTCCATATCATGCTCCTTCCACTTGTCTAAAGTATCTAGTTCCTCTTGAGTGGCCTCTGGAGGTAGGAGACCAGGAACCTTTGAGTCTAAAATATATCCAATATGTTCTAGGTTCAAGACAAGTTTTAAATTTCTTAGCCAATCAAAAAGATTAGGTCTCGTCAACCTATTGTGATCAAGTATGCGTGATAAGTGCATAATTTATTAATTTTACTCCCATCACATTTAGTGTTTTTAGTGTGTTTTTATGTTTAATTCAGTTGGTTAAAATATATTTATCATCTAGGCATATTTTTAGATAGTTGTGGAATAATTGTGTTAAATGGAGAAATTTTTAGTATTTTACCTTTGCTGTAATTTTCAGATGTTTCTAAAGTTGTGGGTCTCCAAATTGAGTGTTGTTTAATCCATTGAAAAGCTAAGATAGACCACTTTAAATGATAAAGAGGGACTAAAGCCCAAATCAGTCTCCAAGGTTGACAAAATGAGCTATGGATCTATTGCAAAAGCCCATACTCAATGGGTCACAACCAGTTTCAGTATTTATTTTGTATCTGGACTTTCAGACTTCTAAATGAAGCAAGGCCAAG
This sequence comes from Hevea brasiliensis, assembly GCF_030052815.1. NCBI lineage: Eukaryota > Viridiplantae > Streptophyta > Magnoliopsida > Malpighiales > Euphorbiaceae > Hevea > Hevea brasiliensis. Next base: position 28,447,208 of record NC_079493.1, read on the forward strand.
CCCAATTGAACCTCAAGAGCCACCTTTACAACTTCTATGAAGGGCTGGATGAGAGATGAGGCCATTTTAATTGTCAAAAAATGGCAATGAAGTCATCACAATGGGCTGGACCGTCTGACTGAACTAGTCCTGGTTTTTGGGCCATAACTTGGGCTGTAGACCTCGAATTTGGGTCCATGAGTACCCGTTGGAAAGCTAAGAAATAGGGCTACAACTTTCCTGAAGAGGGCAGAGGCAGATTCGGAAAGAAAGTTGCTGAAAATCTGCTTTGATTCCAGAAATGTGAATGCAGGCTGAAAATCTGCATCTTGAATTTCAAAACCTTTTCTAGTTTGGTTTGGTTCCTATCTTTGGGATTAGGTTTTTTTAGTATAAATATGTCTTTGGGCAGCAGCTAAGAGCATCCCAATTCAGACCTTCATTCTCCATAGACACCATTCAGCAGCCTCTCCATTCGTCTTTTAGAATTCTTCTTTAGATTTCTTTATTTTATTTTTCTGTAAGCCATGAACATGAGTGGCTAAGTTTTTAATTCAGTTCAAGGGATTCAAGTTCTTATGTGTGATTTGTGAGACCAGGTTCTTAATTTAATTTATGTCTTTTTGAATATCTATTGTTTTCTGATTTAATTGTTTTTGATCTGTTGAATGATTTGCTAAAAAGGCCTATTAGTTGATTGTTTGATTTGATCAATTGCTAGTTCATCTTCATAATCTATAATTGTTGTGTAAGATTGAACATGAGTAGCAATTAGGTTTTATTGATTATGATCCAAGTTTTCGATAATAACCTAAGGAAATAATAGGATGGATTAAATGATTTATGCTTCATAAATTGTTGTTCAGCTTAACTACTTCTTTTTCTTAAAGCAGTTATTAATTTGAAGAGGATTGCTTAATACCAACACAGTTAATAATTAGATTTAATAAGAGTGCTGGGGTCGAATTGATGAGTATAGGGAAGTTAGGGGTTTACCTCGCTGTTTAGTAAATCTACGTTAAGTATTCAATAAGAGATAATTGTATTTCTTTTGTCTATGATCAAATCAATGCATTGGAATGCGAATTACCTTGGACTGAAGTTTGTTTAAATTGAGATTTTCATATTTAATTCTTGAATTTCTGATTTCTTCTGATTTTGTGTTACAAACCCCCTCCCCCCCCTCGGCGCCAATCTTTGTTTCTTTCGTTTTCCATTACACACAAGTGCACAAAAATTAATAATTCAGTCTCTAGGGTTCGACCTGAATTTACCACTTGCTGCTGAAAATATTTCATTACTGGTAATTTCAGTTAATTTAATTTCTGGTGGATTTGACACCCATCAAGAATTTTGGCGTCATTGTTGGAGATTGAAGTTTATTTGATTTCGTGTTTTTGGTGTTAGATATTCTGTTATTAATTTTGTTTGTTAGTTGTTGCTATTTTCAGGTTTTTGGAAAAGAAAAAAAAATAAAATGAAATAATTACGGTGTTAGTGTTCATTGTTACTGTTAATTAAGGATTTTGGTTGAATTTGGAGGGCGGCCCATACCTATTTTGAAGGAAGCGACACTCTGATCAAGACTAATAAATCGATAGGATTCTTTAGCCCCACCCTCTTGAGGCCAAATTCCATTGTTTTCTAGGGTATTGAGGCATTTTTTTGTTTTTACTTTGATTTCTCTTTGTTTATGACAAGAATTTCTGGTGAGTTGATCTTTGATCCAGAAGTAGAAAAAACAGCTAAACGGTTGAGAAAATGGGCTAAGCAAGCTAGGCAGATTCCGAGTACATCTAAAGGAGTCCTATCTTCAAAGGAGCTAAGTTCGGATTCGGATTCAGAGTCAAGTTCCAAAAATGAGACCATGGCTACTGCTAGGACTTTGAAAGAGTTGGCTGCTCCTGATCTAAACCAATAGCTTTTGTGTATCCAATACCCTGCTTTAAATGTTGCTTTTGAGTTGAAATCTGGACTAATCTATTTGTTGCCTAAATTTCATGGTCTTACAGGTGAGGATCCACATAAGCATCTAAAGGAATTTCATGTTGTGTGTTCCAGCATGAAACCTCAAGGAGTTTCAGAGGATCAAATCAAGCATCAAGCTTTCCCTTTCTCACTGGAGGGCACAGCTAAGGATTAGTTGTATTACCTTCCTTCTGGATCTGTTAACTCATAGAATGGGATGAAGTAGATATTTCTAGAGAAGTATTTTCCTGCTTCCCGTGCTGCCAACATAAGAAATGAAATTTATGGCATCAGGCAATACAATGGAGAGAGCTTGTATGAGTATTGGGAGAGATTTAAGAAGCTGTGTGCAAGCTGTCCCCATCATCAAATAAGTGAGTAGCTATTGATTCAGTGTTTCCATGAGGGACTTCTACCAATGGACCGCAGTATGATAGATGCTGCTAGTAGAGGAGCTTTGGTTGACAAGACACCAAAAGAGGCAAGGTGGCTGATTGCTAACGTGGCAGCAAACTCTTAGCAATTTGGAATGAGAATGGATCACGCACCTAAGAAGGTTAATGAGGTAAGTACATCTAACCTTGAGAAATAAATTTCTGATTTAACTTCTTTGGTGAGGCAGTTGGCTGCAGGGAAAATGCAAATTGTTAAGGTATGTGGGATTTATTCGGGTTCGGGTTATGCTACTGACATGTGTCCTACATTACAAGAGGATCAATCCATGCAACATGTTAATGCAGTAGGAAATTATGGACAGCCACAACACAGGTATGATCCCTTTTCTAATACTTATAATCCAGGATGGCGAGATCATCCCAATCTGAGTTATGGGAATCAACCGGTGCAAAACCGATACCATCAGCAGAGATAAGTGAATTAACCACCTCCGCCTCCCTTAAATCAAGGTATGTCACTTGATGAAATTGTTAAGGCTTTGGCTAACAATACCCAACAGTTTCAACAGGAGACTAGAAATAGCATTCAAAATATAGAGAGGCAGATTGGTCAATTAGCTTCATCTGTGAGCAAACTGGAAGCTCAAGGTTTTGGAAAGCTTCCATCACAAACAGTCATGAACCCCAGAGAAAATGCAAGTCTGATATTGTTGCGGAGTGGGAAAGAAGTTGATAATCAGACTCCACATGAGCCAGTAAAAAAGAAGAAGCAAGGAAAAAAAGAGTCTGAAGTTCCTGAAATTGAGGTAAATACTGAACCTAAACTGAATAAGGTTAATAATTCTGTTCTTCCTCCATTCCCCTGTAGGTTGGCTAAGACGAAGAAAGAAGAACAAGAGAAAGAAATTTTGAAGACTTTCAGGAAGGTAGAGGTGAGTATATCTTTACTTGATGCGATCAAACAAGTTCCCAGGTATGCCAAATTCCTTAAAGAATTATGCACTACAAAGCGCAAGTTGAGGAATAATGAGAAGATCAGTGTGGGGGAAAATGTGTCGGCATTAATTCAGCGAAAATTACCCCCTAAGTGTAATGATCCAGGTTCGTTTTCTATTCCCTGCAGAATAGGTGATTCTAAATTTGAAAGTGCAATGGCAGATTTAGAAGCATCTATTAATGTAATATGTCAAATTCAGTTTTTCAAACTTTAAATTTGGGTCCTTTGAAAGAAACCAGTGTCATTATTCAGTTAGCTGATCGTTCTAATGCTTACCCATTGGGAGTAGTTGAGGATGTGTTGGTGCAGGTTGGAGGATTGATTTTTCCTACAGATTTTTACATTCTGGATATGGAGGATGATAGTGCTCTCTCATCAAATTTAGCTTTGATTTTGTTTGGAAGACCTTTCCTAAAAACTTCCAAGACAAAAATTGATATGGATGATGGTACCTTAACTATGGAGTTTGATGGAGAGACTGTCAAATTTAATATCTTTGATTCCATGAAGTATCCTGCTGATAATCATTCTATTTTTTCTATTGATGTTGTTGATACATTTGTGCAGGATGTTTTTGAGTTAAGCATGGAGGATGAGTTAGAAAGAAAATCACATTTGCATGAATTAGAGGAAATTCGCCTTAAGGCTTATGAGAATTCTAAGATCTATAAAGAAAAGACCAAGGCATTCCATGACAAACTAATTCTAAGGAAGCAGTTTGTGGTTGGACAAAAAGTTTTATTGTATAATTTCAGATTGAAGCTGATGCCTGGTAAGTTGCGTTCTCCTTGGATTGGACCCTTTGTTGTTACTAATGTATTTCCTTATGGTGCAGTTGAAATTCAAAGTTTAGGAACTAACAAAGTGTTCAAGGTCAACGGTCATGAACTCAAGCCATTTGGGTTTTAGGAGAATTCAGTGGATTAAGGAGCTTTGTCATGTCAAGCTAACGACGTTAAACAAAGGAGCTTCTTGAGAGGCAGGTTCATGGGTGGCTTGTTAGCCACAATCAGATTTGTTTTCTTTCCCTTATTTTATTTTATTTTCTAGCATTTTTTTTTCTTTTCTTTTGCATTTGGGCTTTACATTGGGGACAATGTAAGTTTTAAGTGTGGGGGAGGAGAAATTTGTTGCTGCAATCTTTTTAATTGTTAAAAAAAAATAACAATAATAATAAAATAAAATTTGTTCTCATAAGCTTGATTCATGATTCTATATTAACTCTCGGAGAGAAGTGCTTTGTCCTTGAAATGACTTTTCTATTTTAGATTGAATTTTTGAGATTTTAGGCAAGGTAATAGTAACTTTAATGATGGATTTTCCCTCTTCTCCATACCATAGAGAAATTTTTTCCTGCATAAATCATTTAGGCTTGATTTAATGGTGAAATTATTAGTTATATGTGCTTTAAACTAGTGTCATGCATATTTCAGAACTTTATTTAATCTATCAGGGCACTTTATAATATGTAGATGCATAAATTGGGGGAAATAAAAGGTTGAACTTGAAAATTGCTCCTCTATTTTAGTTAAGCAAACTAACCAGGGGTCTTCATGAACCCCATGTCGATTCTCAGGCCAAAAGCTAGTTAGGATATGAGCAAGGTACTTTTCTGAAGGTGATGATTGAAATAAAAAAAAAAGTGATAACTGTGACAAGAGAGAAATACTAATTTCAAATAAAAAAAAAAGGATATTTCTATCTCCCCTAAGATTTGCAAAGAGCTATAATTATTGTGCCTTGATAAATTAGCCTTGTGTTTTGGTGTGTATTGACTAAAAAATTTTATGGAACTTTAATTGTGTGAGCTTAATTGATTTCAAGCCTTTTGTTTTGTGTTGGAAAATTATTGATATATTGGTATGGTGTTGATGAAATTTATTGTAATGGTTATTACCTTACTTGCCTCTTCTTTTAAGCTCTTAATCTTTTATTAGAGAATGTTGTGATAGGTTGAAGTTAAGGAACTTCTAAGTGAAGTTGATTGAGAATTTAAGTCATGCTTGAGGACAAGCATGGAATAAGTGTGGGGGAATTTAATAAGCGCATAATTTATTAATTTTACTCCCATCACATTAGTGTTTTTAGTGTGTTTTTATGTTTAATTCAGTTGGTTAAAATATATTTATCATCTAGGCATATTTTTAGATAGTTGTGGAATAATTGTGTTAAATGGAGAAATTTTTAGTATTTTACCTTTGCTGTATTTTTCAGATGTTTCTAAAGTTGTGGGTCTCCAAATTGAATGTTGTTTAATCCATTGAAAAGCTAAGATAGACCACTTCAAATGATAAAGAGGGACTAAAGCCCAAATCAGTCTCTAAGGTTGACAAAATGAGCTATGGATCTATTGCAAAAGCCCAGACTCGATGGGTCACGACCAGTTTCAGTATTTATTTTGTATCTGGACTTTTAGACGTCCAAATGAAGCAAGAACAAGCCCAATTGAACCTCAAGAGCCACCTCTACAACTTCTATGAAGGGCTGGATGAGAGATGAGGCCATTTTAATTGTCAAAAAACGGCAATGAAGTCGTCATAATGGGCTGGACCGTCTGACTGAACCAGTCCCAATTTTTGGGCCATAACTTGGACTGTAGACCTCAGATTTGGGTCCATGAGTACCCGTTGGAAAGCTAAGAAATAGGGCTACAACTTTCTTGAAGAGGGCAGAGGCAGATTTGGAAAGGTAATTGCTAAAAATTTGCCTTGATTCCAAAAACGTGAATGCAGGCTGAAAATCTACATCTTGAATTTCAAAACCTTTCCTAGTTTGGTTTGGTTCCTATCTTTGGGATTAGGTTTTTTTAGTATAAATATGTCTTTGGGCAGCAGCTAAGAGCATCCCAATTCACATCTTCATTCTCCATAGACACCATTCAACAGCCTCTCCATTCGTCTTTTAGAATTCTTCTTTAGATTTCTTTATTTTATTTTTCTGTAAGCCATGAACATGAGTGGCTAAGTTTTAATTCAGTTCAAGGGATTCAAGTTCTTATGTGTGATTTGTGAGACCAGGTTCTTAATTTATTATGTCTTTTTGAATACCTATTGTTTTCTGATTTAATTATTTTTGATCTATTGAATGATTTGCTAAAAAGGCCTATTAGTTGATTGTTTGATTTGATCAATTGCTAGTTTATCTTCATAATCCGTAATTGTTGTGTAAGATTGAATATGAGTAGCAATTAGGTTTTATTGATTATGATCCAAGTTTTCGATAATAACCTAAGAAAACAATAGGATGGATTAAATGATTTATGTTTCATAAATTGTTGTTCAGCTTAACTACTTCATTTTCTTAAAGCAGTTATTAATTTGATGAGGATTGCTTAATGCCAACTCAGTTAATAATTAGAGTCAATAAGAGTGCTGGGCTCGAATTGGTGAGTATAGGGGAAGTCAGGGGTTTACCTCGCTATTTAGTAAATCTACGTTAAGTATTCAATAAGAGATAATTGTATTTCTTTTGTCTATGATCAAATCAATGCATTGGAATGCGAATTACCTTGGACTGAAGTTTGTTTAAATTGAGATTTTCATATTTAGTTCTTCAATTTCTGATTTCTTCTGATTTTGTGTTACAATCCTCCCCTCCCCCCCCAAATCTTTGTTTCTTTCATTTTCCATTACACACAAGTGTACGAAAATTAATAATTCAGTCTCTAGGGTTCAACTTGGATTTACCATTTGCTGCAGAAAAATATTTCATTACTGGTAATTTCAGTTAATTTAATTTCTGGTGGATTCGACACCCATCAATGCTTGCAAGGATATTGGATGGTGGTGGTTGTTGTGTGTTCATTATTATCAAAAAAATTAACTATAAAAAATAACTCGATTAATTAGTAAATATATCAAGTAATTAACCAAAATGATTATGGTCTTTTAATCAAATTGGTCCTCCCACTAACTTAGCGAACCCTACACTTCCAAAGTAGGAAATGGAAATCCTAGTTGGATGGATTTCTAGTGGGTGATTCAATTTTTATAGTCTTATTGATCATCCTTAGGCACATCCATTATTGGAATTATAATAAACTATAAGTGAGCAACTCCTTGCCCATCACATCTCATGTGAGGTTCAATCATTTATTTAGCCCCTAATGCTCAAAATCTCAGGCACATCCATTATTGATTTATCTTGCATTAGTTAAGTTGATCCCATTGAGCCAGTAAATATGCAAATAATTTTAATGTCCTCAGGCACATCCATTATTGGCCACCAACTATTTACATATTTACAACATCTCATGCTTAACAATTATTCTTAAGAAAATCTCTTAAATAAATGCATCACATGCAAGTATTTAAAATTTCTTAAAATAATTACCTCAATGGAGGGCCATGATATAATTACTTTAATTATACCATTTTCAACTTAATCATTTGTTTGGAAGATTTAGTGGTTGACTTAATTACTATTATGGTCTAACTTTACACATTATCTAATTGGCATGCATATATCATATACTTGCATACATTCACATACATCTCATGCATACATGGATAAACAAATAATATGGTGTGATCATGGACTTTATAAGGGATTCAATTCTGAGCCACTAAGAATTGAATCAGGGCATTTCTAGGTGTATTTCATTCATTCATTTTACAAGAGTTGCTGAAGGAGTATATAATCAACACTTGATCTTGATTTTCTCCCACTGGTCCCACCAATGCTCTTGACTTCCTTGATCTTCTTGCAATCCAATTACATTGTAATTCTTAGCATACCAAAGTGAATTTACAAGAATATGGACTTTAAAGTCCTCAAATAAATGAAATTACAACCCAAATTATTACAACATTTATAATACATGCCACTAAAATAAAATTAATTATGTTGAAACCCAAAGAAAAATAAAAGAAATAAATCCAATCACATTGGCCTTTAATTGTCCATGATCATCCATCATGCATATTAAAATTTAATAATTAAATAAAATTTACATACTAAAATTAAATTGAATATCACATATTCAACCAAAAATTCAGATTTGAATCTCATTCAAATAAATTTAAATTTAGAAACCCTTTCCAAATTTAATACCTTGAAAACATTTTTCAAAAATTAATTGTGTAATTAAAATTCCTAATTAAACAATTTAATTAGGTATAGGCCTAATTATGGGCCTTAAAATATACAACAATTGCACAAAGGGCCCATAAACCATGCACATACATTAAACACACCTTTAGGGTGTGATTCACATTCATACCGCCACCATGGTGAAATCCGAACAGCTTTGGATCAATCTAAATTTGATCCAATCACACAATTAAACCTCATAAACAATCTTAATGGTAAATATAGTGGCTATAATACCAATTGAAGGAGTGGAAGCGTGATTATTAGGTATTAGAACCTTGAATTTCAAAAATTATTTCTAAGGTTACATGCACCATACAAAGTGTCTTATGAACCTAATCAATTTCCAATGCCCAATTGCATACCAAAACATATTTTAGCATGCATTTAAATTTCATTTGCCATTAAAGATTATGAATTAACAATTAATTCAATCAAACCCTAACTAAAAAAGGGATTTTTAGGTACTAACCTCTTAATGCACAATTGATGCAATCATAGGATGTTCTTAGGACCCCAAATGTTGTCCCTCTAGTTTATCCACCACAAGCACACACCAAGGTAGCAATGACAGCCCCTAGATTGGCTTCTTAAGCCTTGTCGACCAATTATGAGATGCGGTTTATGCTTTGTGAAGATTGTATGAATGTATTGGGTGTTAGAAACACTTTCTAATAATTTAATTCAAAAGGAAATCTTAGTTTTTCCCTTTGAATCAATTGAGAAATTGAAGAGGATAAGAAGAAGCCTTTGTACCGTCACACATATGAGAGAAAAGAGAGGTTGGCTGATTTTTCTTTATATACTTAGGTCAAACCCTAACTCCCTTGCCACATGTCACCACAGGATCCCATCTTCTTATTATTTGATTTAATCCTATGAAGCCATGTGTCAAGCTCCATTTAAATCATAACATGTGGTCTTCCATCATAGGAAGACAAGTGGCAAGATCATATGGTGCCATGTGTCACCATCTCATGGTGCCACATGTCACCATGTGAAAAGACTAATTTGCCCTTACTCTTTAATTTGAGTTCTCAATCCAAAATCATAATTTCTCCTCTTTAAATTAATGTATATCAAATATTAATTAATTAATTAATTAATCTCCATTAATTAATTTCTCATAATTAAATTCATATTTAATCAAATTAAATATAAATTTAATTTATATTATACATCCAATAACCTAGATTTAGTTTCAAGTCATTGTAGGGACTTTGCAATCTTATTACAAACCAAACCTCTTTAATTAATTAATTAAACTCTTTAATTAATCAATTGAATCATATTTTAAATGGTGATTAGCTTGTGTAGATGTGTGACTTACTAGGCTCATTACTTATTGGCAATGAGAAATGATATTAACTCTTGATATCATTAGAACTCTTTCTTACCATAAATGATTTCTCTAAATCATTTCAGGCATCTCATAGACCATGGTTGACACCTAGCATAGTATGCCATGGCCACCCAATCAGTAATAAGGAATACCTTAAATGAACCTTTAATCATATGTTACCATGCACTAGAATCTCTCCGTTACAAAATCCTAATTCGAGCTAGAGTCATGGTTAATGTCAAACCTCATTTGCTATGAACATTATGTTATCTTTTAATTTCAGTTCTTGATTAATTAGATTTTCTTGTCAGAAACTTTTTTCTGACTAAATTTGTCTGTCCTGGCCAGGAACTTGAACCATCAAGAACAATTAAATGAACATAGGATTTTATCCCTATTTACTTAGGGTAACGGATTCCATCTTGATCAACACCTATCTCCATATATAACTAGTAGGAGCCAACACATGCCTATATACCCATACACAGTACAAGTATGAAAGCAGTATCAAACTCAAACCACCTATATACATGATAACTGTGTTATCTCAGGTCTAAAGATTATATGCAATGATATGATATATGACAATGCATTGACAAGAGTAAACTCTATGTGCATATCATAAGCGTCACTGGTTCGGTTTACTTATCATGTATAAGTGCCTATCATGTTTGTTATGTGGCATGAGACTCACCACTCCATCTTATTCATATCTCATATAAATACCATGGGAATAAACATGATTATAATCTTTCAGGATAAGTCATGTCCTTTGTGAAGTATCCTCGATTGTGAATCGGTTTGTGATACTTTGTGCTAGAAATATTGTCACTCATATTCTTAACAACTTAAGAATAGAATTTCTAACAAAATATCAATGGACCTTTTCTATTACACATAAATATATTATGTAAACGGAAAAGTAAAGTTGTCTTTCATTAATAAAATATGTACAAGATATATACAAAATGATATGTTCTAGGGTATACTACTAACAATGTTTTGGTACCCCCTTAGTATTGATTCTAGATATTAGTTGAAGGACTAAAAAGTGAAAATTAATATTAGAAGAACAAGGTTTTGAACTTAGGATTTTTGACCTAGAGATAGGCTAAAATTCTATATGGAACTAATAATTAATCACAGGAACTTAATGAATATTGGTTAATTTAATCGCCACGAAAGTAGAGTTTAGGTTAGTTAAGATACAATTTGAGTACCTGATACACTTGTATTATATAGATATTCTTAAGTATATTTGTATAATATTTCATAGCATTTAGATAAGTAAAACCATGCATAATCATCAATTTCATCAACTTTTGTTAATTCCATTGCCAAGCTCTGAATTCTATGTTTTCTATATGTTGCCAGGTGTTTTGAAGAAGTTTCAAGGCATAGGAGCAAAGAAGAAAGCTTGGAAAGACCAAAGGATAAAGAAGTGTTGCTGATACACCTTACACGAGTTGTGTAAGCAAAGCCACAGTCCCGTGTAACCTACTGCCAGGAGAAAGCTAAAGAGCTAAGGAAGAAACAAAGTACACGGGCCGTGTATCATGACCCATGTAAATTATGAAGACCCGTGTAAGTCTCTACTAGGCCAGTCTTGAAGATTTCTCTGAAGAACAAAAGTACACTGGCTGTGTAATCAGGCCCATGTAACTTCCTGAGGTCCATGTAAACTCCTGTCCCTATACAAGAGGCAACCATTCAAGCTCCCGTAAGTTACACGGCCCTGGGCAGTGTAGTGACACACGGGCCATGTATCACGCGATAGCCAGTTTTCTGAATTGATTTCAACTTTAGTTTCTACATAGGGGAGAGAGTTCTAATGCTTTTGGGACTCTAAAAACCTAACCCTAGACTTGGAATATAAATAGAAGCAGCAGAAAGCAAGAAGACAGTTAAAGAAATCCTAATCCAGACCTAATCTCATTTTCACATATACAGCCGTCTTTAAGAGGAGAGCATCAACACGAAAGGGAAACCTTCAGCCGAAGTTCCACAAGTCTAAGGTTGCAGGAAACCCTCATTGGTTCCTTTGTTCTATTTCTTTAAGCGGATTGTTCATGTTCTTTCATTTTATTTTTATTATGTTTGTTAAACTCACCATGAGTGAGTAATCTCTTAATTCTGGAATTAGGAGAGTAACACTTATAATCACTATTATGGATAAATATTGAGTTTTATTTATTAGATTTGAGTTTTGTTCTTTGATTCAATTTCTTGCGAGCTAAATGCATGCTATGTGTCGGTACCCACTTAGTATTGATTACAGATATTAATTGAAGGAATGAAAGGTGAAGATTAATATTAGAAAATCGGGATTTTTAACCTAGGAAATCTGAACTAGAGATAGGATGATGACCTTTGTGGAGTTCCATAATTAATCATAGATCTTAAAGGGTTTCTATTAGGACTAATCACCAATGAAAGTAGGGTTTAGCTCTAATCGAAACACACCTTAGGTGCCTTGAGAGAGGATCTAAGATATCTTAGGATTAATTTCCATCAAAGTAATGATACTCAATCCAATGAATAAACAACATTAAAATCTATAATAAGGTTAAAGTGTGAAATCTTAATTTTGGAATTGTTTTAATAGATAGTTTTATTCAAAGTTAATTTCCAGCATCCAAGATAGATTCAATTCACTCTCCCATTTTAATCGTTAGCCTAGACAGTCAAAATTGCTATGTAGTTTAGTACTTGCTAATTAATTTCTCATGGGACGATACTCTACTCACCATTCTATTACTTGTTAGCGATCCGTGCACTTACGGTGGTTGTAAAACCAGCAAATAAATTTTTGGCACCGTTGTCAGGGAATTTAGTTTTAGTAATATTAAGCAATAGGCAATTTAGCTTATTTAGGCATTTTTATTGACTATTTGGTTTTATTTCTCTTATTTTCTCTCAAGTATTTGGTCTGGTGCATGACCAGAGCAAAGCTAGAAGAAGAAGTTTTAGACTTGGATCCCGAGATAGATAAGACTTTAAGAGCCATCAGGAGAGAAAGGAGACACCAAGAACAAGATCAAGGAAATCCAGAAACTCTAATAATGGCCGATAATGATAATATGCCAAGACTCCTGAGAGACTACGGAGCTCCATCTATACAAGGATTCTAGCCCAGTGTTACGAGACCCCCAGTGGAAGCCAACAATTTTGAACTAAAACTAGCATGGCTCCTAATGATTCAACAGACCCAATTTGGAGGTTCACCTACAGAAGATCCGCACTAACACCTCCATTGCTTTCTTGCCCTATGTGACACATTCAAGATGAATGGAGTCTCTGATTAAGCTATAAGACTCAGAGCATTTCCATTCTCCCTTCGAGATAGAGCAAGGAAGTGGTTACTTTCTCAACTAGCTGGAACATTCACCACTTGGGAAGACCTCTCACAAGCTTTTCTAGCAAGGTATTTCCCACCTACAAAGACTGCAAAATTGAGGGTTGAACTCAACACCTTCAGACAGAAGGAAGGTGAATCACTCTATGACGCATGAGAGAGATATAAAGATATGTAGAGGGAATGTCTACACCATGGCATAGAGGATTGGCTCCTAGTTCAGAATTTCTATAATGGGCTACTGCCCTCTACAAGAAGCATAGTAGATTCAGCTGCAGAAGGTGACCTAATGGGGAAAATGGTAACACAAGCACTTAAACTTTTGGAGAGGGTCACGTATCACAACTACGAATGCTCAAATGAAAGGGGAAATACAAAGAGGATAGTAGGGATCCTGGAAGTGGATGACCTAAGTATGATAAATGCTCAATTTGACCAGCTCACGAAGAGGCTCAATAGAATGCAAACCAATGCTATAGGAATGAGCAACCAGCACTACGACAGCTGTGGAGGAGGTTATATGACTTCAGAATGCAACAACTTTAATGAACCCTCCACAGAACAGATGAACTATGTGAATAACAGAGGCAACTCAACAATCCATACTCAAGTACTTACAACCCTGGATGGAGGAACTACCCAAATTTCTCATGGTCAAATCCACAGAATCAACCAATGAACAAAAAACAAGGGTACAGACCACCAGCACCCCTTTGAATTTCAGAATAAAGGACAAAACTTTGCACAACCACCACCACCTCCTCAACCTCAATAGCCTGAACCAAAGTTGACTATGGAATCCATGATGGAAGGTTTCTTAGCAGCTCAACAACAGCAGAATGGAATGATCAAGCAGCTAGCTTCCAGAATGGACCAACTTGCCACCCATAACAAGATGCTTGAAAATCAAATTGCTCAGTAAGCAAGTTCTTCAAGCAAGGCTGCCAAGTAAACTGCCTAGTCAACCAGAGATGAACCTAAAGGAGTAGTGTAAGGCAGTTACATTGAGGAGTGGAAGAGTTCTAGAACAATTAGAGGAAAAACCAACTGAGAAAACCTCTGATAAATTTGAAAGCCAAGTAGAGGAGAAAGAGGAAGAAGACAAAAAGGACCAGGAAGAGGAAACAAGGAAGAAAAAGAAGCTACTAGAGCCATATCAGCCTCCTGTACCTTTTCCTCAGAGATTCCAAAAAGCCAAATTGGACAAGCAGTTTGGGAAGTTTTTAGAAGTTTTACAGAAACTCTACATCAACATTCCCTTCACTGAAGCACTTTCTCAGATGCCATCCTACACTAAATTCCTTAAGGAAATTTTGTCAAAGAAAAGAAAGCTGGAAGACTATGAGACTATTGCTCTCACAGAGGAATGCAGTGCCATACTGCAAAACAAACAGCCACCAAAGCAGACAAGGCCCTCTGTGATCTTGGGGCAAGTGTAAGTCTAATGCCTCTATCAATATGTCAAAAGCTGGAGGTCAGAGAACTGAAATCCACGACAATATCACTACAATTGGCTGATTGATCTGTTAAATATCTTGTGGGCATCCTAGAGAACATCCCTATTAAGGTGGGTAAATTCTTCATTCCAGTTGACTTTGTTGTCTTGGAGATGGAAGAGGATGTCCAAATCCCCATCAACTTAAGAAGACCTTTCTTGGCAACTGCCGGAGCTATCATAGATGTTAAGAATGGGTGGTTAACTCTCAAAGTGGGAGATAAAGAGGTGGAATTCAACCTGTTCAGCATAATGAAGCACAAACTTGAACCCGGTGAATGCTTTAAGATTGATATAGTTGACAAGCAAGTTGAAGAGGAATTTCATAAAGCACATCCTGAAGATCCTCTTGAAGCATGCATAGTGCACATCCATACAGCTGATAATGAATACAGCTTGTGCACAATCTTTAGCAACTAATCCACCCCTACTCTAAGCTCAAGCTTTCAAGGTGGAAGAGCTGAAGGAGGAGCAACCCAAAAGTAGACCAGAGGACAACACTAAATAGGTAGAACTTAAACCTCTCCCCTCCTCACTAAGGTACGCAATTTTGGACTCAAACTCTAAATATCCTATTATTATCAATGCTAGCCTATCTGAAATAGAAGAGGAAAAATTATTAAAGGTGCTTAGGACCCATAGCAAGGCTATAGGGTATAAAATAGAAGACTTGAAAGGGATTAATCCCTCGATTTGCATGCATAAGATACCTAAGGAGGAAAATAGTAAAGCCACTATTGAACACCAAAGAAGTCTTAACCCAAACATGAAAGAAGTAGTTAAGAAAGAAATTATGAAACTATTAGATGTCGATATTATATACCCAATTTCTGATAGTAAATGGATTAGTCCAGTACATGTAGTACCTAAGAAGGGTGGGACAACTATTGTTCAAAATGCAAATAATGAACTGATCCCTACTAGGATAGTCACTGGTTGGCACATGTGCATAGATTATAGGAAATTGAATAGTGCCACCAGAAAGACCATTTTCCTCTCCCTTTCATAGACCAAATGCTAGAAAGGCTAGTAAAACATTCCTACTTTTTTTTATCTAGATAGATATTCAGGATTTTTCCAAATTCCTATTCACTCAGAAGACTAGTAAAAGACGGCATTCACATGCCCTTATGGAACCTTTGCATATAGAATAATGCCTTTTGGTCTATGTAATGCCCCTGCTACTTTTCAAAGATGCATGATGGCTATTTTTTTCGATTATATTGAAAATATCATGGAAGTTCTTATGGATGATTTTTCCATCTATAAAACTACTTTTGATGATTGCCTAGCTAACTTATCCAAACTGTTGCAAAGATGTGAAGAATCGAACCTGATCCTAAATTAGGAATAATATCACTTCATGGTAAGGGAGGGCATAGTTCTTGGCCATCTGATATCAGAAAGAGGGATTGAAGGTGACAAGGCAAAAGTTGAGATCATCGAAAAGATGCCACCACCAACATATGTCAAAGAAGTGCGAAGCTTTTTGGGACATGCAGGCTTTTACAAAAGATTCATCAAACATTTTTCCAAAATAGCTAAGCCATTGACTAATTTATTAAGTCAAGATGTTTCCTTTGATTTTAATGAAAATTGCCTTGCTTCTTTCAACAGGATAAAAGAGGCCTTAATCTTAGCACCTATTATGAAACCACCTGATTGGGAGCTACCATTTGAAATCATGTGTGATGCAAGTGACTACACTATTGGAGCAGTACTTGGACAAAGGAAGGATAAGAAGCTCCATTCCATTTACTACGCTAGCAGAACACTTGATGATGCAAAAATCAACTATGCTACCATAGAAAAGGAATTCCTAGCAGTAGTATTTGCAATTGACAAATTCAGATCTTATCTTCTTGGATCAAAAGTCATTGTATACACAGACCATGCTACTATCAGGTACCCTTTGAACAAGAAGGAGGCAAAGCCAAGGTTGATTCGATGGATTTTACTCCTACAGGAGTTTGACCTTGAAATCAAGGATAAGAGGGGGACCGAGAATGTGGTAGCTTATCAACTTTCAAGACTGAGATAAGAGGACTTAGAAGAACTTGAAGAGTTGCCAATAGCCTTATCCCAATCCCCATGGTATGCTGATTTTGTGAATTTTCTTGGATGCAGGGTATTGCCACCCAACATGTCTTACCAGTAAAGGAAGAAATTCCTGCATGATGTTTGATACTACACATGGGAGGAATCTCTGTTGTACAAGAGATGTAATGACGGGACGATAAGACGTTGCATACTGGAGGAGGATATAGAGAGCATTCTTCAGCATTGCCATTCATTGCCATATGGAGGACACTTTGGCACCACAAAAATAGCAGCCAAGATTTTGTAAGCGGGATTCTACTGGCCTAATCTGTTTAAGGATGTGAGATCCTTCATGCTAACTTGCAATCAATGCCAAAGAATAGGTAACATTTCCAGAAGGAATGAAATGCCACTGCACAGTATACTTGAACTAGAGCTATTTGATGTGTGGGGGATAGACAAGTATATTATGGTTGGTGTTGATTATGTGTCAAAATGGGTAGAAGCAATAGCCATACCATCCAATGATGCTAGGGTGGTCACAAAATTCCTTAAGAAGAACATCTTCACGAGATTTGGCACACCATGAGCAATAATCGGTGATGGCGGAAGTCACTTCTGCAACCAACAATTTGAAACACTATTCAAGAAATATGAAGTGACTCACAAGGTGGCCACACCTTATCATCCTCAAACAAGTGGTCAAGTAGAAATTTCAAACAGGAAGCTGAAACGTATACTAGAGAAAATAGTAAACCATTCAAGAAAGGATTGGTCTATGAAGTTAGATAATGCACTGTGGGCATACCGCACTGCATATAAAACTCGAATTGGAACAACAATTTTTCGGCAGGTCTATGGGAAATCAGGCTACCTCCCTGTCAAACTTGAGCATAAGGCCTATTGGGCAATTCAGACCCTGAACTTTGACCTCAAAGTTGCTGGTGAAAAAAGACTCTTACAACTCAATGAGTTGGATGAAATCATGCAGGATGTGTATGAGAATGCTAAAATCTTCAAGGACAAAACCAAAAGATGGCATAATTGACGCATAGCGAGAAAAGAAATAAAAGAATGAGACCTTGTCCTGCTCTTCAACTCTAGGTTAAAACTTGTTCAAGGGAAGCTGAGATCATAATGGTCCGTGTAACACCCCTCCCCCGTCTATAGTGTAGTCGAGTAAGGTGTGCTACATTAGGTGCCGAAGCACCATGTCCTGTCTTGACGTGTACAATATTAATTTAATGTCTATTTAATTATATTATCTTACATGTAGATTTTTTTTTATATCCCATTTCTTTTTTATGGAGACCCAGACAGAGTCTCCTCTGTTTTATTAGTGCATGGCGGGTTTCCTTATTTACCTGTTAAAAACAATTTCATATCATTTTCATATATCATCTTTGTAATATCCTCATTTTCGTAGTCCGTACATTCTACTGTTCCGACAGCTAATGTCTGCCCCGGAAAGTCGGAAAGTCTGGAACTACACTTCGGTGATAATGAACAGACATATAATGATGAAATAAATAAGAAGAAAATGCAAGAAAAATCAAAGACAAATGAAAGAGAGAAAATGAAGCTAAGTTAAACGAGCCGACACCGCAGCGATGGGTGACCGCACTGGGAAGGCCGTTGCCGACCCCAGGACCGCGGAGAACCCTCAGAATTTAATTATGGGACATAAGTAAAGGTCTATTGAAATATAATTGACACTAGAATTATTAAAGAAAAATTAATAAATTAGTACAAAGAAAAACGAAAAATCGAGAAAAAGATAAAAATCGGTGTTATCGAAAAATCAGGAATATAACCCGAAGTGGGGTATTTTGGTTATTTGACACCTAGAGTTGCCTTTTGACCTCAATTTTCATTAAAAATAAATCATATTACACTTTAGAAATGTCATGAAAAATTAAATTGTGATACAATATGTAAATAGTAAAAGAATGGAGCCAAATGAGCAAATAAGGAAACTTTAACTAATTAAACATTAAAATCCAAGTTAGTGCTCCACTAACTCTTAATTTGGGACACTTAAATATTCCTTTGGGACAGCAGAACCATCATCTTCCACCTTGAGAAATAACCAGCCAAGAGAAATGGAGTTCACCATGGAAATCACCATGGACGCCCCACATGCAACCTCCATGGGTGCATGATCAAGCCACCATTTCTACTTAGTTTCTTCATCAAAGCTTGCACACACACCTTGGGCAGTATGTTGGAAGCAAAAAGAAGAGGATTTGATGAAGTTTTGGTGAAGCTCAAAAAAGGTTAGTGCTAGTTTTCCTTACCTCACTTGATTAAACTTTATACTAAGGTTGAAATGAGTTGAATGGTGAAGAAATTGGAAGATTTTAATGGGTTATTGATGTGTACAATTTTTGGCAGCCAAGGAAGAATTTAGACTTTGATTTATTCAGGGGTAAAAGAAGTGTTTTGTGATGTAAATTAAGGTATTGCATGAGTTAAAAAGATTATTTCATGAGTATGTTAAATGTTGATGTTTTGAGGTAGGATTTGAGTAATTGTGGAAGACCTTGGACAAGTGAAAAATTCTGGCAGCCTTGATGAGCTTAGAAGGTTGATAGTTTCATGAAATTAATCGGTAAATTATGTTATTGATTGGATTAGTAAAAGTGTATTGTATGTTGCTAATTGAAGTATATGTATTAGCTAAGTAATTTCATGTGTAAGATGTTGATTTTGACTTTTGAAACTAAGTTTGTGTATTGTATTTTGAAGACTTGTATATTCTGTCCAAATGGACATGTTTGAGATTTGATGAATGATATAGAAGTGTTATGAATGTATATTGGTAGTTTTGGGAAGGAGGAGAAATGTTATTTAGAAGTGTTCTTTGTGTGCAGATTCTGTGTTGTGAAGGCAATAGGTAAATTGAACCTTAAGTGACAATCAATGATCCCAATTGGTATGAGGCCAATGGGAGGTGAAACTAGACACCAAATAGGCCAACTTTTATGTAGAAATGTTGCCAAAATTCTACCTAGAAACTGACCTTAAAAATGACCAAATCCGGAATAGCAACCTTGCAACCCAGATTTTTGACTATATGAACAGTAGTCCTTGGGATGACCATAACTCACCCAAAACAGGTCCAATTGACCTGAAATTTTTACCATGGTTAGTTTAGACATACATCTACAATTCTTATGAAGACACCTAAGCTCAGAAATGGCCATAACCAAGACAAATAGCTTGCAAAAGTTCAGGTACCAAAACTGCTAGAACTAAAACTGACCAAATTTTGCACTAAAGGTGCAATATGTCCAGCTTTAGTAAATTGACCATATCTTGGTCTATACAACTTAGAATGACCTGAAATTTTGCCCCGAGTGCAATAAGACATAGAGCTACAATTCTTATGAAGACACCAAAACCCAGAAATGGCCAAAACCAAGTCAAATAGCTTGCACAAGTTCAGGTACCAAAACTGCCAGAACTAAAACTGACCAAATTTTGCACTAAAGGTGCAATCTGTCCAGCTTTAGTAAATTGACCATATCTTGGTCTATTCAACTTAGAATGACCTGAAATTTTGCCCCGAGTGCAATAAGACATAGAGCTACAATTCTTATGAAGACACCAAAACCTAGAAATGGCCAAAACCAAGTCAAATAGCTTGCACAAGTTCAGGTACCAAAACTGCCAGAACTAAAACTGACCAAATTTTGCACTAAAGGTGCAATCTGTCCAGCTTTAGTAAATTGACCATATCTTGGTCTATACAACTTAGAATGACCTGAAATTTTGCCCCGAGTGCAATAAGACATAGAGCTACAATTCTTATGAAGACACCAAAACCCAGAAATGGCCAGAACCAAGTCAAATGGCTTGCACAAGTTCGGGTACAAAAACTGCCGAACCAAACGTGACCTAAAATTGACCAAATTTTGCATTAAAGGTGCAATCTGTCCAGCTTTAGTAAATTGACCATATCTTAGTCTATACAACTTAGAATGACCTGAAATTTTGCCCCGAGTGCAATAAGACATAGAGCTACAATTCTTATGAAGACACCAAAACCCAGAAATGGCCAGAACCAAGTCAAATAGCTTGCACAAGTTCAGGTACCAAAACTGCCAGAACTAAAATTGACCAAATTTTGCACTAAAGGTGCAATCTGTCCAGCATTGGTAAATTGACCATATCTTGGTCTACACAACTCAGAATGACCTGAAATTTTGCCCCGCGTGCAATAAGACATAGACCTACAAGTTTGTAGTTTGGACCGAAACCCAAAAACCGAGGGAACTAGGTCATCCAGCTAGGTCAAAATAATACACTGAAATCCACTAAATTGCAATAAAATGCAATACACTTGGAAATGAAATTGGTAACATATACCAACACTAAAGGGTTATAAAATGTGACATATTGGTAACATTAGAATTGACTCACGTAGAGTGCATCAAGGGTCAACTTTATAGGTTGACTAATGAAATGAATTGAAGGGAACAGTACCAAGAGAAATAGGACTTTAAGCTAGACAAATCTAGCACACAAAAATTGAGAAATTGACCAAATTTTGCACCAAAGGTGCAATCTGTCCAGCTTTAGTAAATTGACCATATCTTGGTCTATACAACTCATAATGACCTGAAATTTTGCCCCGAGTGCAATAAGACATTGAGCTACAATTTTGCTTCTTTGACCAGAAGCTAAAAACCAAGGGAAATAGGACTTTAAGCTAGACCAATCTAGCACACTAAAATTTAAAATTGGTAATTACATAAAATGATGCTTGAAGTGATTTGGCAATGAATGCCAACTTGTGAAAAGGGTAAATTGCATTATATTGACAACATATTGAATTGTAAATTGTGACATGTTGATGCTAGAATCAACCTATCCATGATGCATAAAAAGGTCAATAATTTTATTGACCAGTGAAAGGCATAAAGATGTATAAACCCTATGAATAAAGAATTAAATATGTAACATTGTAATATGCCCTAATTTGCCTAGTTGACTAGTTTGGATAGGTTGGCATGCCAATAGGATTCTGACAGCTGTTCTGTAAATGACTTTACGTCATACTGTATTTTATGGCTTATTATGCCATACTATGATTTTAATAGCCTATGGCTATACAGATTGTGTTATTATACTCGGCTTAATGCCTGATTGATTATATGGCTTTTTAGCCACACTATTTGCACACCGGGAGACACTTTGTGACCGATGGTGTGACGGCCCGAGGTACTAGGTACCCAGTGCTAGTATATCTGTTTATCCAGTCTGGTCAGTGTATAGGCTATATGGGCAGTCATTTAAAACATTATTCAATTCAGGAAGCTAAGTTAAGTTAAGTATAATGAAATTTCAGTACAATTAAATTAAGTATTGAATGAATGAGTAAAAGAGATTAGCAAAAGAAACATAACAAAAATGTAAATTGCAGAACCGTAGAGACTTGAAATACGATACAGTTAGAATAATTTGTATACTGGGTAGTATTACTGAAAAGTTATAAACTAAGTACTTCCAAAGAGGAACAAACTAGTATATAAGATCGTTGATACTAGAAATACCATACCAAATTAAATTGATTCGCGAGTATTCGAATTATGATTTATTTCTTTCTTTATTTGTATATATTATTTCTTGTTATACTATTGCACCACTAAGCAGAAATGCTTAGCGCGATGGAATTGCTTCCTCGCGCAGGTACTGAAGGTAAAACCAGTAGACTGTCAACTGAGATTTTTGGAGTCCAGATCTGCAGAAGTGTCAGAAGAATTGAAGGTTGTCACCTCCTCAGCAATGCATGTAGATAGGGCTCATAATTATACATGTTATGTGTTTTATTCATTCTAAGTATATTGTAATTTCATTTATATATCCTGTACTTGACAAATTTATGTACTTAATTGGAAAATTATATAAGTTAATGAAATGTAAGAATTCTGATGTCTGAATTGATTGTCTAATCATAATGATTCTGAATGAGATTGAGTTTAAGAAATTTTGAGAAACTGATGAGATATTATTGAGATAAATTGAGCTATGAATTTGAATATGTTGTGAATTGTCTTTGGCAGGTTCAGAAGAACTGTTAGTCCAAATTACAGCCGACACTTTGTCGGATTATCGTTAAAATTTTTGAAATTTCCAAATTAGTTAGATTTTGATAAAAGTAAAAATAGCCTAAACCTTAAATAAAGTTTTTGAATAAATAAATCAAGAATTGTAATGAAATCAGATAAGATCAGGTGCTCCGGCACGCTGTGTAGCACGCCTCACTCGGCTACACTGTAGACGGGTGAGGGGTGTTACAATCTTGTTGCTCATATCAATTTCCAAACATTATATTATATCATAGCTCATATAAAATTTCAAGAAAATAAATTTCATTTCATTCATATAAACTTCATACATTCATATAAAATTTGTATACAATAATTTACAATTTATTTACATTCACAAAAATGATGTATATAGTTTACTTACATACAATACCCTAAATGTAAACACCTAAATATACATGAGCCCTACTAAAACGGACTGTTGAGGTGACACTGCTACTATAGCAGATCTGATCAAAGTCATGTATAAGCTCTACTTGGCTGTTGGTGGTCTTCTATACCTACGCGATGGAAAAACCAACGCGCTAAGCATAACGCTTAGTGGTGCATAAAATAAAGGAAAAATAACTAAACAATTAAAATAATTATTCTATGTGTAATTTCATAAACTTCTAAGTCATTTACATATTTTATAAAATTTTGGGAGCAAATAAATTATTAGGATCTTCTTTGTTCATTTATATCATTTTTAATCTTATTGTTCATATCTGTAATACCTTCTTGTAATTATTTAAATTTAAGACTTATTACTCATATCTGTGTCCAAGCAACCTATAACAAATTATAAAGACTGGATACATGGGAGTATACTAGTTAAATATCCGTATGTCTAACATGTATACATCTGTCATGTCAGGCACAAGGCCAGTGGGCAGGCATGAAGCCAGAAATAAAATAAGGCACAATGGCCAACGAGTAGGCACAAAGCCAGTAGAACAACCATCTTAGACATATATTGTCTATCAATGATTATTCCTGTGGGCAGTACTGCAATATGTAGTCCCTAATTAGTAAACCAATCGATCCATGCTATATAAATAAGTCTAGGTATGCTTTGGGCAAATTAGTATTATGAAGCACTTATCGTTTTATTATTTCATGCTATGTACTATTAAGGGTTCATAACATGTTATTATTTCACTTCATGCACTATCTATGCTTTATACCATTTTCATCTTGTAATGGGAACATAGGTTCCAAGTACATATTCATGTCATTTATAATGGGAACATGAGTCCCAAGTACACATTCATATAACTTATGTATTTATCACTCTCATTATTTTATGTCATGTACTAAACATATTTATAGTATTTTTATTTTATATATGATGGAAACATAGGTTCTAAGTGTATTTTCATATGACTTATGTGTTTAGCAAACTATTTAGGTAATTTACATTTTATGTATCAAATGATTTCATGAACCTTCCTTTAGGTTCAGAACTAGTGCCTTAACTTTATCTATCAAATTGGCCAAGATGTGGCCACTGTTTAGCTACACTTCCTTCATGGAAGTTGTTCTTCTACGTCTTATCTTTCTTTTCCTTTTTGAATCACATCATTTGGAGTTTTAGAACTCAAGTTATGGTTAAATAACCAAAAGTGGTTCATTAACTCATTCTTGTTTCAGAACCAGGCAGATTCTGGAGTCAGTATTCCCCTAATTATTTGGAAATGTTACAGCCACTTTTAGGCCTAATGTTCTTCATAGAAGTTTTTACCCTATTTCTTATGATCACTTAAAATTTTCAATTACAATTTTTCAAGCTTTTTAGATTTAGTTATAGCCAATTAACTGGCCTGGACTCAGGTACCCTGTGTCTACAGGATTCCAGGTTCAAGTCTGTGGCTTTGACTCCCATTTTAGGGTTCTTACACTCCAAATTTGAGGTAAGTTTCCAAATCAAAGTTGGAGCCCTATCTCTTAGGTTTGCATAACAGTATGGCTCATTCCATTTGGGATTTCCTAGTGAAAGTTATAGTATAAAAACTGTTATGGGGTGAAGTGGTGGTTGAGGTAAATTCTAGGATTTGGTGTACTGAATTGGTCTAGTAATTTAACCTAGTTATCTTGTGATCTAGGTTCTGGTCAAAACACCAATATTTTAGATCCATGTCTTATAAAAATTATGGCACTAGTTTCATTGCATTTGCAATTTTGTAGACCAAGTTATAGCCTTTTTGCCAAAACTGGTCGAGTGAGCCTAAGTGCTGAATTCCTGGGCAGTCTGGTTTTGGACAGTTTTATTGACTTAAATTGTGCTAGTAATTTGATTTGGTTAGAGGCAATTTTGGGTTCTGTGTTCTTCATGAAAGTTGTGCCCCTATGTCTAACCTTTCCAATGGTATAAAAATCAGGTCATTCTGACCTTCCTAGTGGGAGTTATTGCCAAATGAACTATTCATTTGGTCATTTCTCTGGGTTTAATTAGGGTTGCCCGAATTCAAGCAGAATTTAGGTCAAGTTGGGGACAATTTTTGGGCATGGTTTCTTCGTGAAAAATGGGGAAATTTGACCATAGTTTCATTTCCAATTGACCTCATACCAATAGGAGGAAAACAATTCAAGTTATGACAGTTCAAACATGCTGGACCCATAGGTCTAGAATTCCTGCATGAAAAATTAACAATTCCAATTTAATTTCTCCCAACTCCCAAACTTCATTTGACATCCATAGCACTTCTAATAGTCAACAATTCATCTCAACATCATCAATTTCAAGCCAAACACAAAATTCCCAAATTGAGATCAAAACCCTAACTTCCATGTTCATTTTTCATGCAACTTATACCAAACTCATACTAGATTAACATATCTATTATATATGGTTATCAACAACACCCATAGACAATTTAATTCAATCAAAATTCATCAAATCCTAAACACCCTCATAGCTACCGAAAATTAAGGTTTCAAATTCCTTTTTTTTTTCCTTTCAATTTCATTGAATACCAACTCCTTTCCACATGCTCACAACAAGTAGAGAAGAGAGATAAGGAAATTCTTGCACTAACCTTATGTTGACCAATTTCTTAACTTGTAAATCTTCAATTTCCTCTACTTTCTTGGCAGCCACTAGCTTTCTCAAGATGCAAGATCAATTTTTTATGAAGGCAACTATAGATTTTTGGGTAGAAAAAGGGAGGGATTCAAACTTTAGTAGCTTGAAAATGGTGGAAGGGAGAGGACCAATTAGTTCGGCCAACAAGAGGTGAAAGGAAGAAGAAGACTACTTTCTCTCTTTTAAGTTTCTTCTTATCCTTTTATAAATAGTTGTTCAATTTTTATTGGTTGCAAATTTTAATTGCATCATCTTGATGTCATGCTTGCATCATAATTCAATTTAATTTTTATTTCTTTCTTTTTCTTTTCTTTTCCCTTTTCCCATTACATAAATTCATGTTTTAAATTCATTTTATATATTTTAATCTCTCTCATTTTAATTGATATTTAGGTCAAAATTTAACTCTGGGGTTGAAATGACCAAAATGCCCTTTATTAGGCTCATCAGGTTATTTTTGGTCTATACCGATTAACTAATCTTCTTGAATTCTTTTTAACATTTTTAATGTCATTTAATCTTCATAAATCATCTAATTTAGTCCTAAAAATTATTTCCTAGGGTTCCTTATGGGTCTGGGGTCAGCAACTGTCTTCGCAGTCGCTTCCCAGTACGGTCACTCATTGCCGTGACCCTAGCTCGTTTAAGCGAATTGTACTTCGCTTCTTTTACTTTTCTTTAATTTAACTTAGTCTTTATTTAGTTAATTTATGCCTCCTCACTCTAGTTTAAGTGTAGTTCCAAACATTCTGGCTGTCCGAACAGACATTAGTCATCGGAACAGTAGAATGCACAGACTACCTAAAGTGAGGGCATTACAGTCCGGACCCTTTAAGGTTATGCAAGTCTTCCTGCATGGAGCTGTAGAGATTTGGAATGAAACCTCAGATGCATTCAAAGTGAACAGGCAAAGGCTGAAGCCATACTTACAGGGAGAACCCATAGAGAAGGGAGCTAACTGCACCTTTGACAACCCTCCAAACAGACAGTGAACAACGAGAGAACAGTCCAGCTAAAGACTATAAACAAGCGCTCTTTGGGAGGCAATCCAAAATTTCTAAATTTCCTTTATTTTAACTCTTATTTTATTTTTGTTTTATGTTTATTCATTTTTTATTTTGTAGGTACCCCAAGTCCCAATTCTGCAAAAGCAAGGAACCAAAAGCAAGGGAGGAAAGGAAACGTCAAGACAAAACCACGCAAGAGGAGATCATATAAAACTGGGGAAGTAGCTCTGTTGCTAATTTTTACATTAATTTCATTTGTAGTGGTCAGGAAACTTTGGCATAAAATTTTAATACAGAGAGAATTGGAGAGCAAGAAACATACACGGGTCGTGTATAAGTTTTACACACCCCGTGTAACCTTTTGGAACCCCGAAACCACACCTGCATATACTCCAAAAACTTACACTAGTTGACCCCGTGTAGTGTTACATGAGGCGTGCTTCGATAATAGAGAGAGAAATTTTTGAGTTTGAGGGAGACAGGAAGTTAAACGGGTCCCAAATCACATTTACACAAGCCGTGTAACTTAGCCAGCCATGCAGCTTTCGAGCAGGAAGTTACACGGTTCTCCGAATGGATTTACACAGGCCATGTAACTTAATAGAAAAGGAAAATTCAGGACAGAATGTTACATTGGTCCGATGGTCGGGACCCGTATAGTGATACATTTCCCATGTATCATGTCGCAGATGCGATACCTGGGGCACAAAATGCGAGAAACGAAGGGTCACAACGACCCTTTAAATTCACCTAACTCCCATTAAACTCCCTCCCATTCAAAAACTCTTCCTCTCCAAGCTTCCTTCCCTTTAATAACCCCTCAAATCTCCTCTTCCCTAATAAAACCCTAGCCTTCTCTCCTCCCATAATCACCAATGGCACCTGTTAAGAGACCAGCAAGAAGAACAGGCTCTTCCCCAAGGCAAGGAGGAGACTCCTCACCCTCACCTCCTCAGCCATCGCCCCAGCGTCCATGAACAAGGCCAGCCCCACCTCCACCACCTCAATCATAACCCGCACCTCAACCACAACCTCCACAGCTAGCACAACCCGAGTTCTCCATTGCCTGGACATTCCGTGATTTTACGCATCGAGACTTATGTGCGTGGCTTAATAACAGGAGGATTATCTCCACCAAGTATATGGATTTCGGGTTGTTGGAGCAACCCGACCTACACGAGGGGATTGATGTACTACTCGACGACATCGGGTGGACCAGATTTGCCCAACTCTAATTTCTCGCCTACTAGGACACCACTTGGAATTCCTTGAGAGTTTCAAAGCCACCCTATGGCCCACAGGGGGAGGATCGAATTTTGACTACTTGGTGTCGACAGGGTGCTAAACATGGACGAGTTCAACGCAATCTTTGGCTTTGACAGCACCGAATTCCAAGAGATCCTGCTAAATAGAATGATCTATAATAGCGTGGACTTCTAACTCTCCATAGCACCGAACACCGATGTTTATAACTCCAACAAATCCAAATCCGCCAACATCACTAGCCCTGCTTTGAGGTATACGCACTAGCTTGCCGGCCACACCATCACAGGCCTCGGTGACAGCTTAAGCGTGGTAAACGCCAATGAGCTCTTCTTCCTCTAGTGTATGGTTACCGGGCAGTGTTGCAACATGGGTTTCTTCATATGCAACCACCTTCACCGCATCTCTCACTAGTTGACAGGCCACATTGTGCTTGGCAGGCTCATCATCGCCATAGCACTCCACTTCGGATTTGTCCCGGGGCATCACAGGCTGCGCTCCATCCCTGGCATTGCCAAAATCGACTAGACCATCTGCATATCCATGGGGATGTGCAAAAAGGTTGGGAACACCTATTTCCTGCTCGATGCCGACGGGAATGTCATCCCCAAGAGAGACGAAGCACAAGCAGAACCTGGTGAACCATCACGGCCATAGGAGGAAGCCCAAGAGCCACTCCACCTCGAGTCCCTAGCCCGAGTGCCTCCCTACACTCCGCCACCGACAAACCTCCCACCACCTGCCTAACGAGACCCACCACCCAAACATGATGCAAGTGATGCATGTGAGTTCTGAGGAGGGCCACACAACACACAACAACATGATGATGGAGGGGATGAGGAGAGGGGGGGAGGGACCATCACCCTCTTTTTTTTTTTAGTTAGGACTATCAGATAGGTTCCTTCAAAAAAAAAAAAATTTACTCCCCTACCTTACTCTGCTATCATAGGTCTACTCTATTTTTTTTTTTTTTTTCAATTTTTTTTTAATATATATAATTTTTTTTTTTTTTTTGTGTGATATATAATTTTTTTATTTGTGTTATCATTGACAACAATGTTGACTTTGAGTGGGGGATGATGATGCATTTCATGCACTGCATATCATCGCATTTCATTACATTGCTTAATTATCCATATTATACTTGTGTATCAAAAATCCAAGAAATTTTGTGAACTTTTGAACTATTTTTTTAGCTTAGAATTATAACCACAAATATTAATAAGCTAATAATTGGACTTCATGGGATTAAGGAATGAATGTATTTGGATAGGTAAAAAGGCTTTAATTTATTATCTGTGAAAAACTTAACCACCTTAGTAGAGCTAGACTAGTTAAACCCCTTCATAGCTATTTGTAACATCCTCACTTTAGCTAGTCCGTACAGTCTACTGTTCCAGTGACTAATGTCAGTCCGGACAGCTAGAATGTTTGAAATTATAAATAGACTAGAGTGAGGAGTTATAAAGAAACTAAATAATGCTCATAAAAATCAAGGAAAAATTTTTAGAAACGAAATACACTAAGGTTAAACGAGCCGAAACACCAGGGATGAGTAACCCGAAGGGGAAGTGACGATTAAGGCCGTTAGCAACCCTAGACCTGGGGAAAAAATTATAAAATAATTATTGGGACTCCAGAGAAGGGTCATTGAGGTTCTCATGGCATTAGAATGCCAAGAAAATGCTTAGAAAAATTTTTCTATCGATACACACAATTTTGGCTCGTTAAGCCAAACAGAGGGCATTTTAGTCATTTCGTCTTCAGAGATAATTTTTGGCCAACTTGTCCAGTTAAATAAATAATTTATATAACATAAAATATGAATAAATAATGTTAAAAATTTAATTAAAATTAAATAGACAAGAAAAGGAGAGAAAATGAAAGAAAATGGAATTATGACATCATAATGATGTCATTAAAATTCTCCCAACCAATCCAATGTTGACACATGGAATAAGTTTACTTAAAAGAGACTTAATGGGCTGAAAAATGAAAAAAAATCAGAACTCTCTCCCTCACCTTCTTCTTGCTGTCACCCATCCCTCCATAGCCAACCATGAACAAGCTTTTCAAAGCTTGATTTCCCTAACTTTTACCCAACTAAACCCTATATTCCCAACACAAAAAAGTGTTCTTACATCTTAGCAAGTCTTTTGGGAGCAAAAAGAAAAGGAAAAGAAGAACCCTAGCAAGTGGGAAATCTCACTCCATTAGAGGTTTGTGACCTAACCTTGGTTTTCACTTTAAATTCATGTTTAAGGACTATGAATGAGTGTAAATTACAAAGAAAATTTGTTAAATACCATTGGTATGCCATCCAATAATTTTAGCAGCCTTGGTTGGGGTAAGATTGTGATGATTTTTATGGAGCTAACATGCTAGTATGGCTGCCCTTAATGTGCATCTCTTAAGTGGAGTGATGAAATACAATGATAATGCATGGTTTGTGATGTTTGAGTTAGGATTTGGGATGAAAAATGAGACTTTGATCATCATATGATGAAAGTAGGTTTTAATTGTCAATTAGTGACCATTTGGTTCTGTTTAAATAAAAAATGAAGTGGGTTGTGAAGTGGGATTTAAGTTTGGTGTGGCTGCCCTTGGTGACCTGCAGGACTGGGCAAGAGTCCAGCAGTTTTGGGCAGCAATAACTGGATTTGTAGAGGTTTAATTGGTGCAAGACCAATTGGACATGAAACTAGACACATAATGGCACAACTTTGGTGAAGAAACCATGCCCAGAAAACCAAACCAAGTTGACCAAAAGATTGCCCTAATCTGGGTGACCTGCATTCTGCCTGGGCAAAATGACTAAATGAACAGTGTTTAGTCATTTGGCCATAACTCAGTGTGGAAAGGTCCAATTGACCTGAAATGTTACCAGCAACAAGCTGAGATATAGACCAACAACTTTCATGAAGAAACCTAACCCAAATTATGAACATAACATATTAAAAAAGTGACCTGAATTCACTGCTCCTCATACTGTAGATTTGGTCAGTCCAGAAATTCTGGAAAAATCATAATCCGGCCAGTTGTGGTTTTTGGGCCATAAATTGAGCTACAAAACTCCAAATGGAGTGATTCAAAAAAAGAAATGCAACTAGACAAAATAAGGAACAACTTTCATGTTGATCATTTTGCCAAATTCCCACTGCAAAAATGACTAATGGAACAGTAAACACAAAGCTTGAAAACTGAAAATTCTGTCTAATTAACATTAAGCTTAGAAATGGTATTGGTAACCAATACCAACAAATTTAGAATGCAAAATGTGGTATGTTGGGAGTATTAGAACCAATGTACCTATTGTCTATGCAAAAGTCAACATTTTAGTTGACTAATGAAATGAATAGTAATACTAAAACTTGAATTTCAAGAATTGTGAAACTTAAAAGTGTAAAATGCCCTAGTATACCTAGCAAGATTGGTTTGGATAGGTCGGCATGCCAATAGGGTTCTATTAGCAGTACTGCATATGGCTTCACGCCATTCTGTGTTTCATGGCTTTCCATGCCATTCTGTGACATAATAGCCTTTGGCTATGTTATTTGAGTTGTTACACTCGGGTTTTATCCCTGATAATTATTACAGCTTATTAGCTGTTCTGTTGCACACCGGGAGACACAATGTGACCGATGGTGTGATGGTCCGAGGTACTTAGTACCCAGTGCCAGTTTACCTGTTTATCCAGTCTAGTCATCTAGTATGGGTTACTCGGGCAATGATAATGAATTTTACCAAATTTTAATCGAATAATACTGCAATAAATATCAGAAATTAAGTCTACCAAAAAATGTAAACATACATTCTGCATACTTATTTTTATTTTATTTTATTTTATTTTATATTGTCACCACTAAGCAGAATTGCTTAGCACGTCGCTTTTGCCATGCGCAGGTACTGGAGACCTAGCTGGGGAGCCCAGCAGACATCAGACCGGGTGAGCCTTCAAATCTACATCCGGAGTCCAAAGTCACCTCACATCTGCAGTGCATATGGTAGGACATTAGGACTTTGGGTAGCATTTTGTATTTTGCATTTTGTATTAGTTTTGGATTGTAACTATGAACTCTTGTAATTATGTGATAATGTAAAGATATGAAATTTCATGTTATTGAGATTTTCTGTATATTATGTTGAAAAATGAAATGTTGAGAAATATTTATAAATGTGCTTCAAGTGATGAAGTGAACAGAAAAATTTTGAAAATAGTGTTGTGATTTGAGATTGAGTTGAGATATGTGTGTATAATGGAGTCTGGATTTAGAAATTATATTGGAAGTGTTTTTAAACAGGTTCAGAAGAACTGTTTTTCCAAATTATAGCCGGCACTCTGCCGGATTTTCTATAAAAATTGCGTAAAAATTCAGATTTATCAAAAATTATAAATAAATGAATTAAAAGGGATAAATTGTAATTGAAACATGAATTGGTGCTCCGGCACACTGAGTGGCATATCTTGCTCGGTTACACTGTAGACGGGTAAGGGGTGTCACACAATTAATTTATCACATTGAACTAGCAAAATCGGGAGAAAACCTTTGAAATACAAACAAACCTAAAAAATGCCTCACTAGCTCTAGAACATGTCTCTTGAACCTATCAAGGTGAAATCCTAGCATATGTTTGAAAAAGAGATGATTAAGGCAGTCTTTCATTTAGCCCCATTAAGCCTTAAGCCACCCTTAGTTACAATATACCCCTTGCAGCCAACTTGAGCCTATATTTTCACCCGTATAATTTTCCTTGTTTACCCACACATATTTACCTAACCCCTAGCCTAAACACTCACCTCACCCTTTTGAGGAAGTCTAGTGTATAAAGAATAAGTATATCAAATGTAAAAGAAAACATGAGGAGAAGATGAGAATACCAAAAAGAGTGCAAGTATACAATTAAAATTAAGGAAAAATTTATCTTTCCAACCCAATAAAAGCAATGAGTTTGGGGGAGAGGACAAAGGGGACATAAATAAAAAAAAAAGAAGGGGGTGTCACACCCTACCCCTCTGTAAGGCATAACATGATCCCGTAGTATACCTAATGAAGTACCAACTCCGCTTCATCGATAACCCATTAAATACACTACAAGGGATTTTCAAAACTTTTCTTACTTCTTTTACTGATGGTGAGCACTATTTACAGTGTTAAAAACATTTTTGAATCAAGTGATAAAACTGACACATTTGACTTAATTGGAGTTTCTGTAAAAATTTTGGCAGAGTGCCATCTTTATTTTGGATAAAACAGTTCTTCAGAAAACCTGTAAAAAGCACTTCAATATGTAATTGCAAATCTCAACTCCAACATATTTTTTAGCACAACATATTTCTCAACTCAAATCCATAGTGATTTTTCGAAGACTGAGATAAAGGAAATATAATACAAAACTATTCAAGTAAATGAAATCTCAAATTTACATTTACAATAATTTACATTTAATTACATACCAAAATGTTTTACAAGAGTTTTTATACAACTGCTCAAATAATTTACATACATATTATTACATGCTTACATCAAAACCTATGTACATGGGTATATCTATGATATACACAATGATCTGAATGTATCCTCAAAGCAACTTAATCAACGCTCTATGCTCTTCTTACTGCGACAAAGATACAAAGCTATCATTGAGTGGTGAACCTGGTGCACAACTATAATTTAAAACATAGTACAATATACATTGACAAATTTTACAAAGAAATAATTTGAGAATCAATATCGATCAAATTTCACAACTCAAAATATTCATTGCCAATAATGTAAATCATTTGTATAAATAACTTGGAGCACAAAATTCAATTTATCAAATCTTGACTATCCATTTAAGTAATTCCAACAAAATCAATTACACACAAACCATAATTGAAATCACCATTCCTTACCATTCAAAAGCCATTCTGTATCTCAAAAATCATTATGTATCTCAAAAATCATACTGTATCTCAAAAATCATACTGTATCTCAAAAATCATACTGTATCTCAAAAATCAATCTTTATCTCACTAACTATGCAAGACTAATCCGAAAGGGCCATATTCGATGTGATTCTAACTCCCTATGGTCGGGGAGGTCGACCGATTCTAACTCCCTATGGTCGGGAGGTCGAATCATCGTGCATGCACCATCACAATAATGAATCTTCCGTAAGGGCCATAACGATAAAATAAACTTAGATCTAACCTCAAATCAGAGGAGAATCTAAGCCTGTGCACGTACCATGGTAATCAAAACACAACTCACTCCATTGTCTTCTCAACAAATGAGAGAGACGGGTAATAACCTAGTCAAGCATCTATAGTGAGATATAAAACAATATCACAATCCTTTTAGTGAGCATAAATCACAATATAATTCGATTCAAAGTCAATTCCAATATCCAATAATTTTTATGCTCATCACAATTCAAATAATAAAATTTGCATTTTTCCATGAATATTACCATCACAATTCAAAACATGTTCTATCACAATTTTCCAAAACATAATTTACTCAATTCATAACAATGCTTAATACTTATGGAAATACCATTTCACAAAGCCAAATTCATACATACTATAATAATTTTCAATAATCATTGAATTAAATCCAATGCTTGTTAAACATAATACATAGGAAAAGTATCTCATTTAATCATATGAAATATTTCAACAAATCAGTTAAAAACTAGTTGTGCACAAACCTCTGATGACTGTCTCCCTGATCTGGACTCAGTGTTTCCTTCCCTTTTGCTGAGTCCTTGTTAACTGAGAAACACAATTTGAAGTGTTTCAGTACTAAATTAAACTGTCTCTATCGATGGTGTTTGGTAAATAATGCACTGAACTCAATTATTCACTTAATCACCTAATATACCGACCCTCATTGCGTTTTAGGTAAATTAGGTTTTAGTGTCGTTAATATGTCACATTCGATAGGGTTTTAGGTTTGGTACGTTTTACCAAAGTCATTTCCTTGTTTAGTGCATTTTAATGCAAATTGCTGGATTCCGGAACACTGGTTTGACCTAACCGGACGATCTAGTTCCCTCGGTTTTCGGGTCTCGGTCGAAACTACAAACTTGTAGATCTAGGTCTTATTGCACGCGGTGCAAAATTTCAGGTCAATCCGAGTTAAGTAGACCAAGTTATGGTCATTACACTATTGCTGGTCAAGTGGTACCATTTTAGGTCAATTTTAGGTCAAATTGGTCAATTTTGGTTCGGCCAGTTTTTGGACCCGAACTTGTGCAAGTTGTTTGACTTGCTTATGGTCATTTCTGGGCTTTGGTGTCTTCATAAGACTTGTAGGTATGGGTCTTAACTATTCTTGGTCAAAATTTCAGGTCAATTGGACCTGGTTTGAGTGAGTTATGGCCTAAACACTCACTGCTGCCCAATTGGTCATTTTTCAGGTCCTAATTGCACCTAATCCGAATTGGTCATTTTTTTAGGTCACCTTGCAAGCAGAATTTTGGCATGGTTTCTCAATGAAAGTTGGCACATTTTGTGCCTAGTTTCACCTCAAATTGGTCTCATACCAATTGAGGTTACACATTCAAGGTTATAGGCTAAAATATACACTGCCCTCAATATGCATTTCACACCCCAACTTCAAACACACACTTACCTTTGCCATTTGTTTACTTACCTACCAAACTGTTTTGGCACATTACCAAAAGCATTTTCTACATTACATTAGCATTATTTTGGGCAGATTCCAATCACCCTCAACACACCAAATATCATTCACAATTACAATTTCTAAATACCATTACAACCACACCTAAACATTACAAACTTTACATACACTTTACAACATTCATTCACATACATATCATCAATCCTTCTAGGTCAATATTCTGCCCACACTTCCTTCAATATATACCATTCCTCAAGTGTCCACAAGCTGCCACAAACCATTCTTCAACATCACATTGCCGTCCCATATACCAATTTCCATCAAAGTGCATAATTCACCATATAAACATGAAATAATTCACTAAGTTACTAAATCACCATGATTAACATTATTTCTCATCAATTATATGCACAAATACCTCATCAAAAACGTGACTCATGGCTGTCCAAAATGAAGACAACAATAACCCTTCAAACTCAAAATTTTCCTTCACCAAACTAACACCCATAACATGAACATAAACTTTAACAAAGAATTTCTCAAAAATGCAAACTTACCTTTAATTGTAACTTGCTAAACCTTCACCAAACTTCTCAAAATTGGTATCAATATCTTCCTTGTGATGTGTAGACCATTTTTCATAAAGCTACTTAAGGGATTGGAGTTGAAAATGGGGAGATAAGAAAGCTTGCATGAAAAATGGCTATGGAGGATTTCTTAGGGAGCTTGCTACGGCATGGTTGAAAAATTGAAGAAGATGATGTTTTAGTGGGAGGAATCTGCCCACTTATGATTATATTTAACCCATTTTATAATTCTTAGTGGTCCACTCACACCATTTAATCATTTAATAAACTTAATTTCCTTAATTCCACATTAAACCCTTAATTTCCACTATTTATTTTAGGTACCACCAATTTAATTTTTCATTTTATTTTCTAAGTGTAATACTATTTATTTTTAATGGACATTTAGGTCAAAAGACACTTCAGGATGTCAAATGACCATAATGCCCCTGTTCGGGTTACATTCCGATTTTTAGAATAATCGTATTTTGTCTGCTTTTCGATTTCTCACTTTTCTTTGTACTAATTATTTAATTTTTCTTTAATCTTTCTAATGAGATTTATACTTCAATAAGGGTCTATTTATGTCCTAAAAATGTTTTTCGGGTTCCTCATCCAGGGCCAGTCAACGGTCCACGCCGTGACTTCCCGGTGCGGTCACCCATCGCTAGGTTTCCCGGCACGCTTAACTTGGTTACATTTCTTTGCTATGATTTTTCCTTTGTTTTTCTTGCATTTTCTTTTCTTGTATTTCATTATTTTATGTCTCCTCACTCATATTGAAGTGTAGTTCTAGGCATCCTAGCTGTCCGGACAGCACTGGTCACTGGAGCAGTAGAACGCACTACCGAACTTTGGGGTGTTACAATTCTCTCCCCCTTAAATAAATTTCGTCTCGAAATTTTTACCTGGTATTAGTCTCTGAACAGCTGTGGGTGCTGTCTCCTCATATCCTCTTCACGTTCCCAAGTAGCTTCCTGGCCTGAATGATAGTTCCACAGCACTTTAACCAGGTGTATCTTTTTGTTCCTCAGCTGTTTCACCTCATATGCCAGAATTTTTATGGGTTCTTCCTCATATGAGAGGTCTGGATTTACTTCAATCTCTTCAACTGACAGTACATGAGATGGGTCAGATCTGTACCTCCTTAACATGGACACATGGAAGACACTGTGTATCCTTGCTAGCTCTGGAGGTAATGCCAACCGGTATGCTAAAGGACCCACTCTTTCCAGAACCTCATATGGTCCGATGAAACGAGGACTCGCTTCTTTCTCGCCAAATTTCATAATCCTCTTCCAAGAAGAAACTTTGAGGAATACCTTATCACCCACTGCATATTCAATATCTCTTCTCTTTAGATCAACATAGGACTTCTGACGGTCTGATGCAGCCTTAAGTCTATCTCTGATCAATCTGATCTTTTCCTCTGTCTGCTGAACAATCTCTGGCCCAATCATCTTTCCTTCACCTACTTCATCCCAACATAAGGGAGTTCTGCACTCCCTGCCATACAAAGCTTCATATGGAGGCATCCCAATGCTTGATTGGTAGCTATTGTTATAAGCAAACTCATTCAAAGGCAAGTGTGTATCCCAACTACCTTCAAACTCAATCACACAAGCCCGTAGCATATCCTCCAATACTTGAATTACCCTCTCAGACTGGCCATCTGTCTGTGGGTGGAATGCTGTGCTGAAGTTCAATCTAGTTCTTAGGGCTCTCTGAAGACTACCCCAGAATCTAGAAGTGAACCTACGATCTCTGTCAGACACAATTGATACTTGCACTCCATGCAATTTTACAATTTTATATATGTACAATCTGGCCAATCTTTTAAGGCTATAGTCCATCCGGACTGGCAAAAAGTGAGCAGACTTGGTTAGTCTATCAACTATAATATACTGTATCATGACTATTCTATGTCCTCGGAAATCTCGTCACAAAATCCATAGTTATCTATTCCCTTATAATGTTTTCATAGGGTGCCACTTGTATGCTAGCTTGACACTTATTAATGTATACAAATTCTGTTAGTGGGATGTATCTATCTCATCACCCCTCGAATTCAATGACACAAGTTCTCAGTATATTCTCGGGGGCTTATTACATTTTACAGGTTATTATTATCATTTCATTTCATTATTTATAGAAACTCAATGAGTTTCAAATTTTACCTGAATCACTTGTTTCGACTGTCCATCCGTCTGAGGATGATAAGTCGTACTGATATCTCTAAGCTTATAGCAATTACTGGGGTACAGGTAATTCACATTAATGTAACCGAGTCACTGACTCTAGCTACCTTACAAGTGTAGTCGTTTGATAGGCTAGTTCTGAAGTCTTAAATTTCTGACTAAAATTTTCACATTTATTTCCAGTACTAGTACTCTATTCAGGTGCAACTATATCAATTTATAGATTACTTACAAATATTCTTAATTTATTGTACCACGAGGAAGCACGTAGCTCTACACAATAATCCCGTGTCGGTACTGTAATCTGCAGCTTACAATACAAACATTGAGAGCATTATATAGTCACTACGTTATAACCTCATGGACTAGGTTTTCTAACATCTTATCTTTCTCGAATCCACTAATATCCTAAACCGATTCTGATTACAATATCCCAATTCTTTTAGTTAACAATTCTTCCAAAATTAGTGTCAATCATACTTGTTATTGTAGTTTTGATCCTGAAAGACTAGTCACTAACGCATCAAATTTATTCTCCTGTAAGGGAATAGCAACAGAACATATAGTTCTGACACTAACACACAATTAAGTAGTGCTGGGATCAAATAATAACTAATTGTTTCTTTCAAAAATTAAGAACTTACCAGCAGCTACATCTGAAGTTTCTGCTCTTTCTCCTTGGCGCATAGTGGACGCTCTGACTGGTGTGCTACTATATTCGGGTTGATTCACTGTGTTATAGTGGTGAGGAGTACTAACTCTATTTCTATCTTGACTCTGACTGACGGTCTGTGAAATCCGGAGAGCAGATCGAGGTGGTTTAGTACAATCTTTAGCAAAGTGTCCAAGTTTTCCACAATTGTAGCAGGCTCCAGATGCCTTATAGCATATCCCACCATGATATCTTCTACAAGTTTCACATTGGCGGGAAGGGTAGGAACTTCTAGTTGTTCGACGACTGGACCTTGATGGTCTCTGTCTTACTGATCCACCTCTATCATATCCTTGAGCTCGGGGTTCCTCAAATTCTTTTCTCTTTCTCAAATTACTGTTCGAGCTCTGACCCATAGGTTTCTCCCTCTTTTCCA
The DNA here is from genome assembly GCF_030052815.1 of Hevea brasiliensis. NCBI lineage: Eukaryota > Viridiplantae > Streptophyta > Magnoliopsida > Malpighiales > Euphorbiaceae > Hevea > Hevea brasiliensis. The sequence goes on from NC_079493.1 coordinate 28,486,800, forward strand.
TTTCACACTGCCCTTGTGGGGGTTGGGTCTGTACTTGGGCTTGGGCTGACAGATTATCAGCCATTTGTTGGAAGAAAGTGGCCATTTGCTGGGCCATTTGTGCAGTAATTTGTACTGGTAAAACTGGTACAGTCAGGCCTTCGACATTTTGTGGAGCTGGGGCCTCAACTTGTTCTTCTGCCATCACAGACTGTTCTATTATCTCATTCTTCTCTTCCATTTTTCTCACAGAATTTTCTATTCCTGTACAACCAACACAAGGAGATTCCTCTCCATTAGTTCACATTTATGATGTAAATGTACTATATGTATCAAACATTTGAGCAGTTGTAGTTACCGACAAAAAGATTTCAAATTCACAGTTCGAAATTTACTTTAAAACCATTGCTCTGATACCACTAAAACATGTCACACCCTACCCCTCTGTAAGGCATAACATGATCCCGTAGTATACCTAATGAATTACCAACTCCGTCTACTGATAACCCATTAAATACACTACAAGGGATTTTCAAAACTTTTCTTACTTCTTTTACAGTGGTGAGCACTATTTACAGGTGTTAAAAACATTTTTGAATCAAGTGATAAACCGACACATTTGACTTAATTGGAGTTTCAGAAAATTTTGGCAGAGTGCCATCTTTATTTTGGATAAAACAGCTTCTTGTAAAACTCAGTAAAAAGCACTTCAATATGTAATTGCAAATCTCAACTCCAACATATTTTTAGCACAACATATTTCTCAACTCAAATCCATAGTGATTTTTCAAGAATGAGATAAAGGAAATATAATACAAAACTATTCAAGTAAATGAAATCTCAAATTTACATTTACAATAATTTACATTTAATTACATACCAAAATGTTTTACAAGAGTTTTTATACAACTGCTCAAATAATTTACATACATATTATTACATGCTTACATCAAAACCTATGTACATGGGTATATCTATGATATACCCAATGATCTGAATGTATCCTCAAAGCAACTTAATCATCGCTTCTATGCTCTTCTTACGCGACAAAGATACAAAGCTATCATTGAGTGGTGAACTCGATGGTGCACAACTATAATTTAAAACATAGTACAATATACATTGACAAATTTTACAAGAAATAATTTGAGAATCGAATCGATCAAATTTCACAACTCAAAATATTCATTGCCAATAATGTAAATCATTTGTATAAATAACTTGGAGCACAAAATTCAATTTATCAAATCTTGACTATCCATTTAAGTAATTCCAACAAAATCAATTACACACAAACCATAATTGAAATCACCATTCCTTACCATTCAAAAGCCATTCTGTATCTCAAAAATCATTATGTATCCCAAAAATCATACTGTATCTCAAAAATCATATCAGATCTCAAAATCATAATCAGATCTCAAAATCAATCTTTATCTCACTAACTATGCAAGACTAATCCGAAGGGCCATATTCGATGTGATTCTAACTCCTATGGTGGGGAGGTCGACCGATTCTAACTCCCTATGGTCGGGAGGTCGAATCATCGTGCATGCACCATCACAATAATGAATCTTCCGCAAGGGCCATAACGATAAAATAAACTTAGATCTAACCTCAAATCAGAGGAGAATCTAAGCCTGTGCACGTACCATGGTAATCAAAACACAACTCACTCCATTGTCTTCTCAACAAATGAGAGAGACGGGTAATAACCTAGTCAAGCATCTATAGTGAGATATAAAACAATATCACAATCCTTTTAGTGAGCATAAATCACAATATAATTCGATTCAAAGTCAATTCCAATATCCAATAATTTTTATGCTCATCACAATTCAAATAATAAAATTTGCATTTTTCCATGAATATTACCATCACAATTCAAAACATGTTCTATCACAATTTTCCAAAACATAATTTACTCAATTCATAACAATGCTTAATACTTATGGAAATACCATTTCACAAAGCCAAATTCATACATACTATAATAATTTTCAATAATCATTGAATTAAATCCAATGCTTGTTAAACATAATACATAGGAAAAGTATCTCATTTAATCATATGAAATATTTCAACAAATCAGTTAAAAACTAGTTGTGCACAAACCTCGATGACTTGTCTCCGATCTAGACTCGTGTTTCCTTCCCTTTTGAGTCCTTGTTAATCGAGAAACACAATTTGAAGTGTTTGATACTAAATTAAACTGTCTCTATCGATGGTGTTTGGTAAATAATGCACTGAACTCAATTATTCACTTAATCACCTAATATACCGACCCTCATTGCGTTTTAGGTAAATTAGGTTTTAGTGTCGTTAATATGTCACATTCGATAGGGTTTTAGGTTTGGTACGTTTTACCAAAGTCATTTCCTTGTTTAGTGCATTTTAATGCAAATTCTTTGGATTTGAACACCGGTTTGACCTAACCGGACGATCTAGTTCCTCGGTTTTCGAGTCTCGGTCGAAACTACAAACTTGTAGATCTAGGTCTTATTGCACGCGTGCAAAATTTCAGGTCAATCCGAGTTAAGTAGACCAAGTTATGGTCATTACACTATTGCTGGTCAAATGGTACCATTTTAGGTCAATTTTAAGTCAAATTGGTCAATTTTGGTTCGGCCAGTTTTTGGACCCGAACTTGTGCAAGTTGTTTGACTTGCTTATGGTCATTTCTGGGCTTTGGTGTCTTCATAAGACTTGTAGGTATGGGTCTTAACTATTCTTGGTCAAAATTTCAGGTCAATTGGACCTGGTTTGAGTGAGTTATGGCCTAAACACTCACTGCTGCCCAATTGGTCATTTTTCAGGTCCTAATTGCACCTAATCCGAATTGGTCATTTTTTTAGGTCACCTTGCAAGCAGAATTTTGGCATGGTTTCTCAATGAAAGTTGGCACATTTTGTGCCTAGTTTCACCTCAAATTGGTCTCATACCAATTGAGGTTACACATTCAAGGTTATAGGCTAAAATATACACTGCCCTCAATATGCATTTCACACCCCAACTTCAAACACACACTTACCTTTGCCATTTGTTTACTTACCTACCAAACTGTTTTGGCACATTACCAAAAGCATTTTCTACATTACATTAGCATTATTTTGGGCAGATTCCAATCACCCTCAACACACCAAATATCATTCACAATTACAATTTCTAAATACCATTACAACCACACCTAAACATTACAAACTTTACATACACTTTACAACATTCATTCACATACATATCATCAATCCTTCTAGGTCAATATTCTGCCCACACTTCCTTCAATATATACCATTCCTCAAGTGTCCACAAGCTGCCACAAACCATTCTTCAACATCACATTGCCGTCCCATATACCAATTTCCATCAAAGTGCATAATTCACCATATAAACATGAAATAATTCACTAAGTTACTAAATCACCATGATTAACATTATTTCTCATCAATTATATGCACAAATACCTCATCAAAAACGTGACTCATGGCTGTCCAAAATGAAGACAACAATAACCCTTCAAACTCAAAATTTTCCTTCACCAAACTAACACCCATAACATGAACATAAACTTTAACAAAGAATTTCTCAAAAATGCAAACTTACCTTTAATTGTAACTTGCTAAACCTTCACCAAACTTCTCAAAATTGGTATCAATATCTTCCTTGTGATGTGTAGACCATTTTTCATAAAGCTACTTAAGGGATTGGAGTTGAAAATGGGGAGATAAGAAAGCTTGCATGAAAAATGGCTATGGAGGATTTCTTAGGGAGCTTGCTACGGCATGGTTGAAAAATTGAAGAAGATGATGTTTTAGTGGGAGGAATCTGCCCACTTATGATTATATTTAACCCATTTTATAATTCTTAGTGGTCCACTCACACCATTTAATCATTTAATAAACTTAATTTCCCTTAATTCCACATTAAACCCTTAATTTCCACTATTTATTTTAGGTACCACCAATTTAATTTTTCATTTTATTTTCTAAGTGTAATACTATTTATTTTTAATGGACATTTAGGTCAAAAGACACTTCAGGATGTCAAATGACCATAATGCCCCTGTTCGGGTTACATTCCCGATTTTTCAGAATAATCGTATTTTGTCTGTTTTTCGATTTCTCACTTTTCTTTGTACTAATTATTTAATTTTTCTTTAATCTTTCTAATGAGATTTATACTTCAATAAGGGTCTATTTATGTCCTAAAAATGTTTTTCGGGGTTCCCCGCAGTCCAGGGCTAGTCAACGGTCCACGCCGTGACTTCCCGGTGCGGTCACCCATCGCTAGGTTTCCCGGCACGCTTAACTTGGTTACATTTCTTTGCTATGATTTTTCCTTTGTTTTTCTTGCATTTTCTTTTCTTGTATTTCATTATTTTATGTCTCCTCACTCATATTGAAGTGTAGTTCTAGGCATCCTAGCTGTCCGGACAGCACTGGTCACTGGAGCAGTAGAACGCACTACCGAACTTTGGGGTGTTACAGGGGGGGTCCGAAAATTAAACATCATGACAGTATGCTTGGCACTATAAACCCTTCTCCCCCATGGAAAAAAAAAATCAATAGAATAAACTTGGTATACTTAGAACCTTGTGCATGAAAGCTAACCTCAATTTTACATTCCTTAAAACCCTTCATTAGTAACCAAATTATCATCCCTTAACCTCAATACAACCTTTCTAAAGACCTTTTGATCTTTTCAAAATATGTGCTACATTAGTGGAAATAGGAAATTGGGATGTGTCTATGGAGTTGGAATTAAATCAATCTTAGCAATTTCCATATTAGAGGCTAAATTTGAGGGGAGTAAGTATTTTATAAGTCTATCCTGATAAAACAGGATATTTGTGACTTATTAATAGCCTTGCATAGAGGAGCAATTAGTTGAAACACCACAAAAGGGGGTGAGGTTTTAAGCAAGTAGCTATTGAAACCCTTATGCCTTGAAGGAAGGGAATTAGTATGAAGGTTGAAGCAGTTCAATTATATGCATATTGAATTTATGGTTATGCTTTTGAGTTTTTCCCTTAAAATGTATTCTAAAAAAGTTTTCAATTTGCTTAAGGACAAGCAAAAGTTTGAGTTTGGGGGCATTTGATATACTTGTATTATATAGATATTCTTAAGTACATTTGTGTAATATTTCATAGCATTTAGATAAGTAAAACCATGCATAATCATCAATTTCATCAACTTTTGTAAATTCCATTGCCAAGCTCTGAATTCTATATTTTCTGTATGTTTACAGGTGTTTTGAAGAAGTTCCAAGGCATAGGAGCAAAGAAGAAAGCTTGGAAAGACCAAAGGATAAAGAAGTGTTGTTGATACACCTTACACGGGTTGTGTAAGCAAAGCCACAGACCCTTGTAACCTACTATCAGGAGAAAGCCAAAGAGCCAAGGAAGAAACAAAGTACACAGGCCGTGTATCATGACACATGTAAATTATGAAGACTTGTGTAAGTCTCAGCTGGGCTAGTCTTGAAGATTTCTCTGAAGAACAAAAGTACACGGGCCATGTAATTAGGCCCATGTAACTTCCTGAGATCCGTGTAAACTCCTGTCCCGATACAAGAAGCAACCATTCGAGCTCCAGGAAGTTACACAGCTCTAGGCCGTGTAGTGACACACGGGCCATATATCACACGGCAGCCAGTTTCTTAAATTGATTCCAACTCTAGTTTCTACAGAGGGGAGAGACTTCTAATGCTTTTGGGACTCTAAAAACCTAACCCTCAACTTGGAATATAAATAGAGGTAGCAGAAAGCAAAAAGATAGTTCGAGAAATCCTAACCCATAACTAATCTCATTTTCACATATACAGCTATCTTGAAGAGGAGAGCATCAACATGAAAGGGAAACCTTCAGCCGAAGTTCCACAAGTCTAAGGCTACAAGAAACCCTCATCTGTTCCTTTGTTCTATTTCTTTAAGCAGATTGTTTATGTTCTGTGACACCCTCACTGTAGCAATTCTGTACATTCTACTATTCCGGTGACCGGTGTCGGTCCGGACAGCTAGAACGTCTGGAAAAACATTTAAACTAAAGTGAGAAACCATATTAACTCAAATATTAATAAGAAAAATTTAGAAAAAATTTTAGAAATAAAATACAATCAAGTTAAATGAGCCGGTGCCCTAGCGATGGGTAACCCAGTGGAAAGTTGCGGTCCTCGCAACTAGGAGCCCTAAACCCGAGAGAAAATTCATAAGATAATTTTTGGGACTCCAGAGAAGAGTCATTGAGGTTTTTATGGTATTAGAATGCCAAGAAAAGGCTTAGAAAAATTTTTCGATCGTTATAGACGATTTTGGCTCAATAAGCCAAACGGAGGGTATTTTGGTCCTTTCGTCTTCAGAGATGATTTTTGGCCGACTTGTCTAGTTAAGTAAATAATTATTATGATTTAAAATATGAATAAATATTGCTAAAAATTTAATTGAAAATGAGTAGAAAAGAAAAGAAAAGAAAAATGAAAGAAATAGGCAATTATGACATCATGTGATGTCATAAAAAGTGCTTCCACCAATCACATTTAAACAACCACATAATTAACTAATAAAAAGAGATAATTGAGACTAAAAAAATCAAAACACAATCTGCCTTCTTCTTCCCTTCCAAGTCGCACCATATTCCTCATCCCTCTCCTCCATTGCCAAGTTTTTCCAAAGCTTGGTTCCTTGGTTTTTCTTCAACCAAACCCTAAGTTTCCAACACAAAACCTTAATATTTCATCTTAGTGAAGCTTTTGGGAGAAAAAAAAAGTAAAAAGGATGAGCTTTTACTAGCTTGGAATTGACTCCATTCAAGGTTAGTGACCAAACCTTTCCTTTCTCTTTAAATTTGTAACATCCTCCCGGTAGCAATTCCGTACATCCTACTGTTCCGGTGACCGGTGTCGGTCCGGACAGCTAGAACGTCCGGAAAAATAATTAAATTTAAGTGAGGGACCATAATTAACTCAAATATTAATGAGAAAAATTTAGTAAAAATTTTAGAAATAAAATACAGTTAAGTCAAAAGAGCCGGTGCCCAAGCGATGGGTAACCAGAGGTAAGTTGCGGTTCTCGCAACGAGGAGCCCTAGACCCGGGGGAAAAATTATAAAATAATTTTTGGGACTCCAGAGAAGGGTTATTGAGGTTCCCATGGCATTAGAATGCCAAGAAAATACCTAGAAAAATTTTTCAATCGGTACAGACAATTTTGACCCGTTAAGCCAAACGGAGGGCATTTTGGTCATTTCGCCTTCCGAGGTGATTTTTGGCCGACTTGTCCAGTTGAGTAAATAATTAATATAACATAAAATATGAATAAACATTACTAGAAATCAAATTGAAAATGATTAGTGGAGGAAAGGAAAGAAAATGAAGAAAAAGCTCAATTATGACATCTTGATGATGTCATTTACAAATTGTGACCAATCACAAATAAGCTACCATTTGAATAAACTATTAAAAGACATAAATGAAGACCAAACTAACACAAATTACAGCAGCCATTCTTCTTCTTCTTCTTCCCCAAAACGTGACTCTTCCCATCTCCCTCCATTGATGAGCTTGGCAAGCTCATGAAACCCTAAACTCCCACCATATTTCCTTGAGTTCCCAACACTAAAATTTACCCTAGAACCTTGCTTAATATTTTGGGAGCTAAAAGAGGAGAAGAAATTGAAGTTTTGGGTTGGCTTGGATTTAAGCTACAAGAGGTTAGTGCACTATATATCAAAAACTCTTTAATTTCATGCATAGGAACTTGAATTTAGCAAGAATTTGTAAATTAAGTGGATGAAATTTATGTATATGTACTCCATAAAGTTCGGCTGCCCTAGGGAGAAATAGGATTGAGTGTTTTTGAATGGACTGGGAATGAATTAGAAATCATGAATAAAGTATATAAACATAAGGAAATGAGTTAGTTAGTCAACTAGGGTAACTTGTACAAAATCTTGAATTTGAGCTAGGGTTTTGGGAGTAAAGTGTGGACTTGGATTATGAATTGATTAGAGAACATTTTAATGGTCAATTAGTGACCATTTTAGGTAGATTGACCAATAAATGGACTGAAAAATGAGATTGCAAAGTGAGGTTGCAACTGCCCTAGGACAGCAAAGATAGGGACTGAAAATTTAGTCCCTTTGCACTGCCATAACTTGGGCTGTGCTAGTCCAATTGGTGTTTGGCCAATTGGACATGAAACTAGGCTTAAAATGGCACATTGTTGCTGAAGTAACCATGCCCAAAAGACCAAAGCAAGAGGACCAAAACTTGGCCCCAATCCGGAACCATGAAAATGATTCTGAATAATTGACCAAATGAACAGTAACTGTTAATTTGGCCATAACTCTCTGTAGATTTGGTCAATTGACCTGAAATTTTTACAGAAACAAGTTAAGACATATACAAACAACTTTCATGAAGGAACCTACCCCAAATTATGGCCATAACCCATCCAACCAAGTGACTCTAGTTACTGTTCATGCACTGTAGATATGGTAAATCTGCAGATTTGGCAATCCGGCCAGCTTGGGTCTTTGGACCATATCTAGAGCTACAAAACTCCAAATGGAGTGATTCAAAAAAGGAAATTCAACTAGACAAAATAAGGACCAACTTTCATGTTTTACATTTCTTCAAATTCCCACAGTAACAGTGTCCAATGGAACAGTGAAGTTGACTCACAAAAACTGAAAAATCTGCTCCTTTGGTTTAATGCTTGGAAATGGTATTAACACTTAATGCCAACAAGTTTTAAACACCAAATGTGGTATGTTGGGAGTGCCAAAGTCAATGTACACATTTTTATTCTAAAAGTCAACATTTTTGTTGACCAATGAGGTGAATAGTGACACCAAAACCAAAAAATTGGCAATTTTGCCAAAATGACCTAAACTTTGAGAAAGTGACCAAAACTAACAAGTTTTGAATACAAAATGTGGTATGTTGGGAGTATTAAAACCAATGTACCTATTGTTTATGCAAAAGTCAACATTTTAGTTGACTAATGAAATGAATAGTGACATGAAAACTTGAAATTCAAAAATTGTGAAACTTAAAAATGCAAAATGCCCTAGTAGGCCTAATGTGATTGGTTTGGATAGTTTGGCATGCGAAGAGGGTCTTGTTTTAGCGATCGCGAAAGGAAAGGCTTTATGCTCGTATTCATGGCTTTATGCCCGTATACATTGCATTTATGCCCGTATTCATGGATTTTATGACGATTATGTGATATCATGGCTTTTTAGCCATACCGATCGTACACGTGGTTGACGCTCTGTCCCATGGTATGACGCCCGAGGCACCGCGGTGTCCAGTGCCAACGACCGTTATCGATCCATCGCCCAAAGATAGGTTACTTGGGCATGGAAAAGTATAATCAGAATCGAACTGATTGATAAAGAAAATACGAAAATCAAAGATCAGGAATGATTACGATAGAATACAAAGAAACTCAAGATCAGGAAGAAAATAAATAACCAAAATGCATGAAGAAGTTAATATCATAAAACATAATTAGCCCTCGACTAAACATTAAGTTGGTAATTATTCAGTTATTATGAACACAATGGCTAATAAATTATGTTTTTTATTTGCATATTATTACTTTCTCTTTTATTATTTGCACCACTAAGCTTTATGCTTAGCGCGGCCGCTTTTGCAACGCTGTAGGTAATCAAGATTGACAGAGCACCGTGAGACCACGATTCGTAAGGCGGTTCACGCTCGCATAGTGTCTATGTCACCTCACTGTCAGCAGTGCATTGGTAGGACGCTAGATGTAATTTTGGTATTTTGTAATTGATTTTATTTTCTCATATGTATTTGAAACTTATGTAATGTATTTTGATATTCATGTAAATAATGAAAAGTGTGGTTGTAAATGGAAAAGTGAATGTTTATATATGAATTATGCATGGTATCATATGAGATGGATGAATGAGAACTGAGATTGAACATTGTTGAGAATTTGATAAATGGAGTTGAGATGATGGAAAATGAATATATGAATTGTATTTCAAATTTAACTAATAACTGTTTTCTCCATTTTTAGCCGGTATTCTGCCGGATTTTCTTTAAAATTTCCGGAACCTCAAAGAAATAATAATTTTGATAAATGGCTTAAAATGAATTATATTTCACAAGTTATATTCAAAATTATGATAAAAAAATTAATTAAGATAAAAATAGAGTACTCGGCACACTGAGTGGCATAACTTGCTGGGCTACACTGTAGTCGGGTAAGGGGTGTCACAAAATTCATGTTGAGGGAGTGGAATTGAGTGGAAATTCATAAGAAAATTGAATAAAAATCATATGTATATCTTCCCCAAATTTTTGGCAGCCTTGGACTTGGTAGGGTTTTGAAGATTTCTTTGAATTAAACTGATACCATAGCTGCCCTTAACACTAATCTCTTGATTAGGATAATGAAGTATAAGTAAATGCATAATTTGAAATGGGTGAGTTAGGATTTGGGCACAAATTTGAGACTTTCTTCATGTATTAGTAAAAGAAAGTTTTGATGGTCAATTAGTGACCATTTGGTTATGTGTGATTAAGAGATGAAGTGATTTGTTCCATGGGAATTGAAGTTAGGTATGCTGCCCTTGGTGACCTGCAGGACTGGGTATGAGTCCAGCAGGTTTGGGCAGCTATAACTTGGGTTGTATAGGTTCAATTGGTACAAGGACAATTGAACATGAAATTAGACACATAATGGCACAATTTTGGTGAAGGAACTCTGTCCAGAAACTAAACATAGGATGCCCTAAAAATTGACCAAATTCGGGTGACTTACATTCTACCTAAAAACTGAACTGCAATCAGTGTACAAAAACTGCAGAATTGATTCTGCCTAGAAATTCTAGAAAAAATTGCAATCCGGCCAGTTATGGTGTTTAGGCCATAACTTGAGCTACAAAATTCCAAATGGAGTGATTCTAAAAAAGAAATGTAACTAGACACAATAAGGAACAACTTTGATGAAGAACATTTGGCCAAATTCTCACTGTAGAATCACCTAATGGAACAGTGAACTCTAGCACCCAAAACTGAAATTTCTGATTTATTCACCATTGGTTAGGAGTATGGATTAGCAACTAATGCCAACACTTTTGGGAACTAAAATGTGGTAAATTCATGTGATTAGGACTCATGTAGCTATTATGCATTGGAAAGTCAACAATTTGACCTAAATAGTAAAATGAATAGTAATCTTACATGTAAAGCATGAAATTCAATCAATAACTTTGTAAAGTGCCCTAGTACACCTAGTAAGATTGGTTTAGATAGGTTGGCATGCCAATAGGGTTCAGTTAGCAGTACTGCACATGGCATTACGCCATTCTGTGATTTTTTGGCTTTTAGCCATTCTGATATTATGGTGATACTTGGCCTTGTTTGTCACACCTTACCCCTCTGTAAGGCATAACATGATCCCGTAGAATACCTAATGAACTACCGAACTTCACCTACCGATAACTCATTAAGTACCCTACAAGGGATTTTAAAACAATTTTCTTATCTTTGACAAGTGGTGAGCATTTCTAATAAGTATTTAAAACATTTAGTTGAAATTAAAACTAATTAATATTTTTGGCCATTTTAGTTTTTCGCAAATTTTATAAAAATTTTGACAGAGTTTCCTCTGTATTTTGAGAAAACCGTTCTTCGAATACCTGTAAAAAGCACTTTTAAAAGTTTTTCTCAACCACTACTTCGGTTTCACAATCAAACTCAGTCAATTTCTCAAAATTCACAAGTTCAATAGTTCTCAAAATACTGTCAATCAATATCATTCATATTTCATTAAAAACAAAATAATTTATACACAACCTTACAAATTTATATCAAAAGAAACATAAACTAAACTTTATTACAAACTTCATACAAATTTGTGTACAAGCTGCTCAAGACCCATTTTTATATGTCCATATATTTATGTGCAATATATACATCAAAAGAAGTATTTACAGTTAGGGTATAAATTATACCCGAAGGCTTCAAGTTGATGACTTCACACACTTCAAAAATCTCGCTGCTCCTCTAGTCTCTCAGATCTGACAAAGAATAAAGCTATCACGAGTACTAGGACTCAGTGGTGCACAATATACTAAAATAATCTTTATGCAAAACTTAAAGCACATTCATTCAAAAATTTGGCTAAACATGAAAATTAAATACAATCATGCATTGTGAGATTTTACATGTAAAACAATTTCATTTCAAAGTATCAAAACACATTTCATAAAACCCACAGTTAGATCACGCCATTCGAAACAAATAGAATCTCAATAGCCAGAGGCTAAAGAGAAATCACATGAATCTCAATAGCCAAAGGCTAAAGAGAAATCATATCACAAGGTTAGCTAGCTCAAATATATGGATATCCATTCACATCCTCTTCTACTGGCACACCTCAACACTTCTCCAGAGAAGGAATCAAAATTCGAAACTAATTACCCCCACTAGTCATGCTAGCGAGGTGTTCAAATATATGGTCATGACACTGTGGTTTCAAAACTTATCTTAACAATTTGCTAAACATTGTCTTTTCAAATATACATAATAACTTTCAACAATTTAGATCAAACATCATAAGAATGCCATAATCCAACATTTCATATTATTCAAAACGATATGCAAAAGATGATTATAAAAGTATATGTTGTGCACAAACCTCAAACGAGTCACCTGTTGGCCTTGACTTGACTCCTCGGGTTCTGTCCCGATATTCTTTTCCACTGAAACACGAAATTTTCCAATGTTTTAGCACTAAAACTTAAAATAAATCCAAAATAAACTTAACTTCACATTTACCTAGCTCTAACGTGTTAAATTCGACGTTCTCGAAATTTTGTGTTTCGGGTTACTATTCACTGCACTATTCAAGTCAAATTATTGACTTTCTAAGGCTTAATAGGTATGGGAACTCCAACTTCACCCACATACCACATTTTGGTCACCAAACTTGTTGGTTTTGGTCATTTGTTTAAAGCTTAGGTCATTTTGGCAAAATTGCCAATTTTCAGTTTTGGTTCTCCGAAGTTGCACTATTCCATTGGTCGATCTACTGTTGGAATTTAACAAAACTTCCTTCATAGAAAATGTTCCTTATTGTCTTAAGTGTATTCTCATTTTTGGATCACCTCAATCGGAGTTTTGTAGCTCAAGTTATGGCCAAAATAAGTTTACTGTTCACGTGCACTGTTCATGCTGCAATTTTAGGTTCTGGCAGATTTTGATTCAACTTTGGTTAGTAATTTGATCAAGTTAAGTTCATAATTTGGTCTCACTTTCTTCATATGAAATGTTCTACTATGTCTTAGGTTTCCATCGGTTCAAGAATTGCCTAAATCTGAGTTTCCTAGAAAGAGTTATAGCCATCCAAACATTACTGCTCAACTGAAAATCTGCAAAGTTGCAGGTTTGGTAACCCAACTTTGCTCAATAATTTGAATGGGTTAATGGCATAATTTGGGGTGATGTTCTTCATGAAAGTTTTAGGTCTATATGCCTTCTAACCCCTGGCCAAATTTCAGGTCAATTTGACCTATCTAACTCGAGTTATGACCAAATGAACAGTTACTGTTCATTTGGTCAGTTTAGTGCAGTTGCAGCCTGCAATGAATTCACTTTGGTCAATTGTTTCACCAAGTTTTGGTCAGTTTTTGGCCATGGTTCCTTAATGAAAATTGTGCTCTTTTATGTCTATTTTCATCTCCAATTGGTGGCATATCAATTGGACTTGTAAAATTTAAGTTTTGGTCCTTCAAAGTGGGTTTGGTCATGCTGCCAGCAGCATGACCATTGACCTACGAATTTGGTTTAATTTCCTACCATTCCCACACAATCCATTTGGTCATAATTGACCATTATTTCACTTCACAATAGGTCAAACATGCCATTTATGCATTTCTCCAAATTTTGGTTCATAAACCCTAGCATTGAAAACCCTAACTCATCAATTTCATGCATTTAACTACATTTAATAGTTTTAATGTTAATCATTCAACTAAGTAAGGTTTCCTAACTCATTCAAACTCATTTAATTCATGCAATTCATACTCCCTTCAACCAGGCCAAAATTTCAGCAATGGTCCTTCCCCATATTTTTATTTCATTTCAAGTTTATTTACAAGCTCTTGATGCCACACTAACACTAATTAAACAAAAAAAATTGAAGTTTGTAGTACTAACCTTGAGCAGAATTTTCTTCCTCCTTTTCTTCAAATTTTTCTTCTTTCTTTTCCTTGAATCTTCTTTCTTAGTTGCCCAAACAAGGTCTAGTTATGGTAGGACAATTTTGTATGGTTGGATTTTAGTTTTTCAAGCTCAAAAATGAGCTTTCATGGTGGTTTTGTGAGGGAGAGAAGAGAGTGACGTTTTTTAGAAGATGAAGATGACTTTTTGTTGTTAATTTTTTTCTTTTCTTAATTTATTTTAGTTGATGGAAGACCACAAAATCCCATTTAAAAATATTCAATTTATTAATTTAGTTATGACATCATCCATGATGTCATAACTTTTGACTTTTTCATTTTCATCTCTTTTTCTTTTTTTTTTTTCTATTAGTTCTTTAATTTAATTCTCGATTCCGAAATTTTCTTTTATCCTATTTTATTTGTGATTAGGTCGAGAGTCACTCGGGGTCAATTGACCAAATTGCCCTCGCGGTTCATCCCGGTTTGCAAATAATCCAATATTATTTCCGCTCCTCGACCTAATTATTTGACCGGCTTAACAGCTTCTTTTTCGTGATTTTCTTTTCCATTGTGTTCATAAGGGTCCTAAGGACCGCAGCGTCACTTTTTACGGTTCGAAATTTGAGTTTAAAACGACTTCGCAGTCGTTCCCGAGGAGGTCACTCATCGCTGTGACTCTCGGCTCGTTTAACCTCTTATGTTCTGTTTTTCTTATTTATAGTTAACTAATTAAACATTACTAATTATTTGTGTTTATGGCTTCTCAAGTTGTCTTAAGTGTGGCCCTAATCCCATTAATTGTCCGGACCGACACCGGTCACCGGAACAGTGAAATATACCAGGCTATACCAATAGGGGTGTTACATTGTTCCTAATAATTATTACAGCTTATTAGTTGTTCTGTTGCACACTGAGAGATACATATGTGATCGATGGTGTGACGGCTCGAGGTACTTAGTACCCAGTGCCAGTTTACCCGTTTATCCAGTCTAGTCATCCAGTATAGGTTACTTAGGCAACCAAAAATGGAAGCTGATAAATTTAATGAAATAATGGATACAACAAGTACCAAAGAAATAAGACTACAAATAATTACCAAAAATTTGTCTGCATGAGACATCAATATGTGCACTGCATGTTTATTTCTTTTTAGTTCTTTTTATTTTGTTATTGGCACCACTAAGAATTATTGCTTAGCGCGTCGCTTTTTGCCGCGCGTCGCTTTTTGTCGTGCATAGGTTCTGGAGAGACTGATAGAGAGCCCAGCAGACCACAAACTGGGTGAGGTCATAGATCTGCATAGAGTCAGAGTCACCTCTCATCTACAGTGCATCAGTGGTAGGACCTTTAGGTTCCTTTTGAAATTTTGTTTTTGCATTTTGTAATAGGTAGTAGTTTGTGATTTGTAAATTATGAACTCATGTAAATAGTAAATTTATGTAATCATATGTTGATGTACATATTTTGTAAAGTTTCGTTAATTTATATAATTTGAGAATATCTTCATGAAATTAAATTTGATTTTGATCTGAATGAAATTGTGGATTCATGTTGAAAACTTGAGATGGTTGTGAATGTTGAGAATTTTTGAGACCATGTTGATGGTTATTGGAGTTTGAGAATGATTGAAAATGTATATGAAGTATTTTTTGTAGGTTTCGAAGAATTGTTTTCTCCATTTTTAGCCGGTACTCTCCCGGATTTTCTATAAAATTTTCGGAACCTCAAATGAATTTATAATTTCAATAAATGACTTAAATGAGTCAAATTTCACAAATTGCATTTCATCACCATAAAGAAATAAATTAAGACTGGATAAAAATAATTGAGATAAAATATGGTGTTCCGGTACACTGTGTGGCATATCTTGCTCGGCTATACTGTAGACGGGTAAGGGGTGTCACATTTAGTGGTATCAGAGCACGGTTTAGGCATTTCTGGGTTTAGATCGAGTCCATACCATGCCTTGTATTTGTAAGAGTCGAGATGACATTAATGCAGATCTATTTGGTTTTCTTATTTTGATTAGGATATGGACCCCACGTCACAGAGGGCAGTTGAGGAAGAAGTGGAGAGTCATTCTCCACCTATAGCAGCTGAGACTAGGGGTAGGGGAGAACCTGCTCCACCAGCTCCAGCAGAGCCTGCTCAGCCTCCATAGGCCATGTTTCAGCAAATGGCCGAGTTTTTCAGACAAATGGTAGGGGTAATGCCACCACCACCACCTCCACAGCAGAAATCCCATTTGGAAAAATTGAGAAAATTTAGAGCAATGGATTTCTTTGGCAAGAGAGAAGACGATTCTGTTGTAGCTGAGAACTAGTTGAACAGAATAGGGAGAGTTTTAAAACAACTCCATTGCACTCCAGAGCAAAACTTAGAAGCTGTTGTATCTCTACTGCAAGATGGTGCATATCAATGGTGGGATATAGTGTCTAGTGAAGTGCAGCCAGAACAAATAACCTGGGACTTCTTCCTCTCAGAGTTCAAAAGAAGTATGTGGGTAGTGTATATCTGGAAGAGAGAAGAAGAGAATTCATTAATCTGAGGTAGAGACAACTGACAGTGGCAGAGTATGAAAAGGAATTTGTTAGACTAAGCCGTTATGGAAGGGAGATAGTCCCTAATGAGGCCGAAAGGTGTAAAAGATTTGAAGTGGGACTAAATGATAACATAAAGATATTGATCACTGCCTTGGGAATCATAGACTTCACCAAGTTAGTTGAAGCTATAATAAAAGTTAAGAAAGTCAGAATAAGTGAGCAGACTAGAAGAGAGAGACAGCAGAAGAGGGGTCCAGATCAGTCTAGCTCATCTCCTGCACCTGGAAAGAAGTACAGAGGTCCACCTGCTTAGAGTTCAGGTTAGCCTCAAGGTCAGGGTCAGTCCCAGGGGCCCAGGCCACAGTTCACACCTAGGAGAGGCCAGTCCACACCATCAGTGGGCAGCTCTCCAGGGACGGTATTCAGGGGACCAGCCCCAGCATCTTCTGCTTGTCCACACTGCCTGAAATGGCATAAGGGGGAGTGTTAGAGAGTGACGGGTGCCTGCCTAAGGTGTGGGTCGACAGAGCATCAGTTAAAGAACTATCCACACAGAACTGCCACAGCTTCTCTAGCATAAGCAGATAGACCTGCCCCTGCACCTCAAAGTGGTAGGAAGTTTGGTAAATCTGAGGTAGTTGGTCCATCACAGAGACCTACATCTGAGCCAGCCGAGAGGCTAGAGGCTAGAGCACCTGCCAGAGCCTATGCCATGAGATCTTAGGAGGAGCAAGATGCCCCGGACGTCATAAGGGGTACGTTCTCCCTCTACAACACATCTATGCATGCATTGGTAGATCTAGGATCCACTCATTTGTCACACCCTACCCCTCTGTAAGGCATAACATGATCCCGTAGTATACCTAATGAATTACCAACTCCGTCTACTGATAATCCATTAAATACACTACAAGGGATTTTAAAAACTTTTCTTACTTCTTTTACAGTGGTGAGCACTATTTACAGGTGTGAAAGACTTTGGTGAACTGAAGTGAAACAACTAACTCATTTGATTTATTTGGAATATCTGTAAAAATTTTGGCAAGGTGCCATTTGTATTTTGGACAAAACAGTTCTTGTAAAACTCAGAAAGCACTTCAATATATTTTCAAATCTCAACTCCAACATTTTTATCAACACAACACATTTCGCAAGTCAAATCCATGTGATTTTCAAAGACTAAGATACAAAGATATAACACAATTTTACAAGCCAAATAACTCATAATTATTTTACAACTTTCTGTACAACTTAAATTTACAATCGCTCAAAACCAAGAACAAAATATACATACAGTGAATATACATTACAAGATAAAATGCCACATGTGGTATACTCACTATACCCAAAAATCTCTCATGGCGATACTAGCGACCTAGCACGCCTCTGCTCTGTCTCTCTACTGCGAGAATAAAGCTATCACGAGACAATGTCTCAGCAGTACAACATTAACCAAATACAAATTTTAAATCACAATTCATAAATCATATCAATAGTGGATACTTAAAACCATAGTTAAATTCAAGACAATAAATGTCAACAAGAATTTAAACTCCATTTGTTAATATCACAATAATTTTCAATAAGTCAGATCATGGTTGAATTCAATAGACAGTATATGTCAATAAGAGTTTAAATCAATTTCACAATCTCACAATACATAATAACACGATTCGATCAAATAACTGAAGAATACAGTGTTGCCAATCTATAACACAATTTAGGCCATGACACAATTTTTCCATATATGCCGTGTTGTACACCACGACAAGACATGCTCACCCCAATAATCGAAATCAATGAGGGAGGAAGCTAGCTATATAATGAGAACTCATCCATACTCACCTCAGACTGGGAAGTCAAAGAGGGAGGAACATAATCATACTCACCCCAGACTAATAAGTCAAAGAGGGAGGAATAATCACACTCACCCCATTAATGGAGGAGGAAATAGTATCAGTGTCATGCCAATTGTGAGTCAAAGCAATTCCAAACATTTTATTCAAATGATCCGTAAGAATCCAATAAATTTCCAAAGTTATAATCTCATTCACAAATGGCAACACAATTCGTAATTCATTTCAATTTCCACAAAAACCATTTACAGTGCTTTTCAATCAATAAGTATCCATCAAATACCATTCAAACAGTTTCTCACAGTTTCAAATCATTTACAATACTTTTCAAGCAATAAATATCCATTCAAGTACATTTCCACAATTTAAAACAATAATATACAAGTAGTCATAATTTATTTCAATTGAAAATAATTCAAAAGAAATAGTTGTTGTGCACAAACACAATTTAAAACAATAATATACAAATAGTCAATATTTATTTCAATTGAAAATTTCAAAAGAAATAGCCACAGTGCACAAACCTCGATATTTGTCTCCCGGTCCCGACTCGATTTCTTTCCCTTTTCGAGTCCTTGTTAACCGAGAAACACACCAAGTGTTTGATCAAATTAAATTGTCTCTATCGATGGTGTTTGGTAAATAATGCAATCGAACTCAATTATTCACTTAATCACCTAATATACCGACCCTCGCTATGCTTTTAGGTAAATTAGGTTTTAGTGTCGTTAATATGTCACATTCGATAGGGTTTTAGGTTTGGTACGTTTTACCAAAGTCATTTCCTTGTTTAGTGCATTTTAATGCAAATTGCTGGATTCCGGGATACTGGTTTGACCTAGCCAGACGATCTAGTTCCCTCGGTTTTCGGGTCTCGGTCGAAACTACAAACTTGTAGATCTAGGTCTTATGGACCGCGGTGCAAAATTTCAGGTCAATCCGAGTTAAGTAGACCGAGTTATGGTCATTACACTCTTGCTGGTCAAATGGTACCATTTTAGGTCAATTTTAGGTCAAATTGGTCAATTCTGGTTCGGCCAGTTTTTGGACCCGAACTTGTGCAAGTTGTTTGACTTGCTTATGGTCATTTCTGGGCTTTGGTGTCTTCATAAGACTTGTAGGTATGGGTCTTAACTATTCTTGGTCAAAATTTCAGGTCAATTGGACCTGGTTTGAGTGAGTTATGGCCTAAACACTCACTGCTGCCCAATTGGTCATTTTTCAGGTCCTAATTGCACCTAATCCGAATTGGTCATTTTTTTAGGTCACCTTGCAAGCAGAATTTTGGCATGGTTTCTCAATGAAAGTTGGCACATTTTGTGCCTAGTTTCACCTCAAATTGGTCTCATACCAATTGAGGTTACACATTTAAGGTTATAGGCTAAAATGTACACTGCCCTCACTATGCCTTTCACACCCCACTTCAAACACACATTTAACTTGCAAAGTTTACTTCCATACCCTACCAATCTGTTTTGGTACATTACCAAAAGCATTATCTACTTTACATTAACATTATTTTGGGCAGATTCCAATCACCCTCAACACACCAAATATCATTCACAATTACAATTTCTAAGTACCATTACAAACACACCTAACCATTACAATTTTTACATACACTTTACATATTAATTTACATACATATCATCAATCCTTCTAGGTTAATATTCTGCCCACACTTCCTTCAATATATACCATTACTCAAGTGTCCACAAGCTGCCGCAAACCATTCTTCAACATCAAAGTGCCGTCCAATTACCAATTCCCATCCAAATGCATAAATCACCACATAAACATGAAATAATTCACTAGGTTACTAATTCATCATGATCAACACCATTTCTCATCAAACATATGCACAAATATCTCATAAAAAACGTGACTCATGGCTGTCCAAAATGAAAACAACAATAACCCTTCAAACTCAAAATTTTCCTTCACCAAACCAACACCCATAACATGAACATAAACTTTAACAAAGAAATTCTCAAAAATGCAAACTTACCTTTAATTGTAACTTGCTAAACCTTCACCAAACTTCTCAAAATTGGTATCAATATCTTCCTTGTGATGTGTAGACCATTTTTCATAAAGCTACTTAAGTGAATGGAGTTGAAATGGGGGAGAGGATGAAGCTTGGAAGAAAAACGTTAATGGTGGCTTTCTCCTTCCTTTAAATTCGGCAACTTTGAATCCAAATGGGGAAGATGAATTATTCAGCTGCATTTTAAGTGTACACATGTCCCACTATGTATTTAATTAATCCCCTTAGTGGTCCACTTAGTCACTTAATCATATTATAAACTTAACTCCCACTTATTCCACATTTAACCCATGATTTCCACTATTTATTTTAGGTACCACCAATTTAATTTTTCATTTTATTTTCTAAGTGTAATATTATTTATTTTTAATGGACATTTAGGTCAAAAGACACTTCGGGATGTCAAATGACCATAATGCCCCTGTTCGGGTGGCTTTTCCGATTTTTCGGTAACACCGTATTTTGTCTGTTTTTTGATTTCTCACTTTTCTTTGTACTAATTATTTAATTTTTCTTTGATCTTTCTAATGATATTTATACTTCAATAAGGGTCTATTTATGTCCAAAAAATATTTTCCGTGGTTCCATGATCCGTGGTTAGTCAACGGTCCACGCCGTGACCTCCCGGTGCGGTCACCCATCGCTAGGTTTCCCGGCTCACTTACTCGGTTACATTTCTTTGCTATGATTTTTCTTTTGTTTTTCTTTTCTTGTATTTCATTATTTTATGTCTCCTCACTCATATTGAAGTACGGTTCTAGGCATCCTAGCTGTCCGGACAACACTGGTCACCGGAGCAGTAGAACGCACTACCGAACTTAGGGGTGTTACAATTCTCCCCCCCTTAAATAAATTTCGTCCACGAAATTTTACCCAGTAATCATCTTACAATAGTCATACGTTTATTTTCTCCTTTCTATATGATCGTAAGACTTTTAACAATCTAATACAATGTTTACTTTGTTTGGATAACACCAATCTCCTCTTACTATTATGTTGTCTAATATTTCAGCTCACGTTCCTTCTTGAATGACCCTTGAGGTCATATTAGAATCATTCATCAGGCATTGGTCCTCTGACCATTCTAGTCCATAGTCTTCCTCACATTCGGAATATTTCTTTGTTACATATGAATCAACTGTTCAAGTCTCTACTTCCATAACTCTTTTATCTCACAATGTTCTATAACTTACTTCCTTTGTATTTGAACTATAACCTTTCGATATTTTAACTTTTGAGTTTTAGATCCCTAAGTAGGATTTTCAAACTTATTTCTAACAATTAAATTCTGTCATGGCATAACTATACCAAAACAGATACCATTGGTAACTATTCTTATCTAGGTATACTATCGGGTAGTACGTAGCTCTACACAATAATCTCAAGTCGATCAGAATCTGCACACAAGATAAACATCAAGAACATTGCATAGTTACTACGATACATCCCAATAGATCAAACTTTGCTATCTTTTATTCTTTTGAATTCACGATATTCGAATCTTATTCGATTACAATATCCATTAGCAATTTCTAACAAGAACCTCCTTGCCCTTATCAAGAGCAATTCCATTATCGTGATCTTACTTTTACGTCCTCTTGCCTTACATTAAGTAGGCTCACTAATTAGCTTTATAATTTATGGTGTGTTAGAAAATACTTTTCGCCGATAAACTCTTTCAAAACTAATTTCACTTATTATCACAATCCTTATCTTAAGGGCTAATCACTAATGCGTCAAAATTTATTCCTCTCAGAACGAATAACAACAGAACATATAGTTCTAACACTAATGTAAAAATATGAAAATTCCGTGTCAAACAATACATATATATATCTCGGTTGCTAATTGAGAAAGTACAAAGAATGATGTCAAAAGTCTCTCTCTTTTCTCGTCAGATAGCGTATACTCTCGTTGAAGCATCACCTGCTTTGGTGATTCACGAGTCGACTTCTAGGTGTACTACCCTACCTCTACCTTTGCCTCTACTAACCGATGGTGAACTCTTTGGGGTAGAAACTTGGGTTGATCCCTTTGGTGTAGTAAATGATCCGAACGACTGGATTTACACAATCCCTAGCAAAATGGCCATCTCTCCACAGCTTAAAACATGCTCCTCTATAGCATACCCCACTATGTGGTTTATCACAAGTTTCACAAAGTCGATCCGACAGCGATTCCCGGGTTTCGTTGAGTTTGCCGATCGGATCGAGGTGGTTACTGTCCAAAAGATATATCTCTACTTGACTTCTTAATAACTCTGTAGTATCCACCAAAGATTTTCCTCTTTCCAAGAGGGACCACTAGAACTCGCTCGCTAACTTTCCATTTTTTCTTTCTTCTCGATTTCTTTTCTCAAGAGCCGCTTGATTCAATTCTTTCTAATTCTAATGCTTGAGAAATAAGTTCAGAGAAGTTGTTATGTTTGAATCACCACTTGTAACTGATACTAGGCTTCAAGCCGGTTTCAAACCTCTTACATCTCTCCGGTAGAAAGTAGACTTCTTGCATAATGGCTCAAAGTGGAGAATTCCCTTTCATACTCAACCACCGATCCGCCTGCTTTGGACTTAGGAATTCTTGCACCTGGTCTACATAAGCATCGTGGGACATATTTTTGCCCGAATTCTCGAGGAAGTCATTCCATGTTAGCACGCAGTTCTATCGATCAGGGGAATGGTTTTCCACCAATCATAAGCATCCCCAGAGCAACGATCATCGAGTATTCAAATCTAAGCTCCTCATGCAATGCGCTTTCTTGAATACCCTATCCATCCTCTCTAACCATTGTTACGCCTCTAGAGGATCTATCCCCTTGAACTCAGAGCCCCATACTTCATCAATTTGTCATATTGTCTAGCGTAAGATCGTGGTTGTACCACCTGTGCGTATTGGGACTTGAGTAGGCACATTACACCATTTGTTGGAACTTTGACCATCTCACGAGCGAATTGAGCAGAAATCGCGGTCAGAGGGGTGTCTTGAACCACTAACATTATGTACTACTGGGCATCCCCTTGCACCTCACCTCAATAAATTGATCGATCAACGATCACCCTCTTCCATAGTCAATTCGAGGATTTTAGACGTCTGCATAATAATACAAGGAGATTTCCTCGTTAGTGCATATTTATAATGTAATGTACCGTATGTATCAAACAATGATGTTGAGCTTGTACTATGAAGAAAGAATATTCAAGTAACAAGTGAAAAGAATTTAAAAACTTTGCTCGATACCACTAAAACATGTCACACCCTACCCTCTGTAAGGCATAACATGATCCGTAGTATACCTAATGAATTACCAACTCCGCTTCACGATAATCCATTAAATACACTACAAGGGATTTTAAAACTTTTCTTACTTCTTTTACGATGGTGAGCACTATTTACAGTGTGTGAAAGACTTTGGTGAATCAAGTGAAACAACTAACTCATTTGATTTATTTGGAATATTCAGAAAAATTTTGGCAAGGTGCCATTTGTATTTTGGACAAAGCAGTTCTGTAAAACTCAGAAAAGCACTTCAATATATTTTCAAATCTCAACTCCAATATTTTTATCAACACAACACATTTCTCAAGTCAAATCCACAGTGATTTTCAAAGACTAAGATACAAAGATATAACACAATTTTTACAAGCCAAATAACTCATAATTATTTTACAACTTTATCAGATACAACTTAAATTTACAAATGCCAAAACCAAGAACAAAATATACATACAGTGAATATACATTACAGTACAAAATGCCACATGTGGTATACTCACTATACCCAAAAATCTCTCGATGGCGATACTAGCGACCTAGCCTCGCCTCTGTCTCTCTACTGCGACAAAGAATAAAGCTATCATTGAGACAATGTCTCACAGTGCACAACATTAACCAAATACAAATTTTAAATCACAATTCATAAATCATATCAATAGTGGATACTTAAAACCATAGTTAAATTCAAGACAATAAATGTCAACAAGAATTTAAACTCCATTTGTTAATATCACAATAATTTTCAATAAGTCGATCATGGTTGAATTCAATAGACAGATATGTCAATAAGAGTTTAAATCAATTTCACAATCTCACAATACATAATAACACGATTCGATCAAATAATCAAGAATACGTGTTGCCAATCTATAACACAATTTAGGCCATGACACAATTTTTCCATATATGCCGTGTTGTACACCACGACAAGACATGCTCACCCCAATAATCGAAATCAATGAGGGAGGAAGCTAGCTATATAATGAGAACTCATCCATACTCACCTCAGACTGGAAGTCAAAGAGGAGGAACATAATCATACTCACCCTGCACTAATAAGTCAAAGAGGGAGGAATAATCACACTCACCCCATTAATGGAGGAGGAAATAGTATCAGTGTCATGCCAATTGTGAGTCAAAGCAATTCCAAACATTTTATTCAAATGATCCGTAAGAATCCAATAAATTTCCAAAGTTATAATCTCATTCACAAATGGCAACACAATTGTAATTCATTTCAATTTCCACAAAACCATTTGATGCTTTTCAATCAATAAGTATCCATCAAATACCATTCAAATAGTTTCTCACTTTCAAATCATTTACAATACTTTTCAAGCAATAAATATCCATTCAAGTACATTTCCACAATTTAAAACAATAATATACAAGTAGTCATAATTTATTTCAAATTAAAATAATTCAAAAGAAATAGTAGTTGTGCACAAACAAAATTTAAAACAATAATATACAAATAGTCAATATTTATTTCAATAGAAAATTTCAAAAGAAATAGCCGTACAAACCTCCGATATTTGTCTCCGGTCCCGACTCGATTTCTTTCCTTTTCTTTGAGTCCTTGTTAACCGAGAAACACAATTGAAGTGTTTCAGCATCAAATTAAATTGTTTCTATCGATGGTGTTTGGTAAATAATGCAATGAACTCAATTATTCACTTAATCACCTAATATACCGACCCTTGTTGCGTTTTAGGTAAATTAGGTTTTAGTGTCGTTAATATGTCACATTCGATAGGGTTTTAGGTTTGGTACGTTTTACCAAAGTCATTTCCTTTTTTAGTGCATTTTATTGCAAATTCTCGGATTCCGATACTGGTTTGACCTAGCCGGACGATCTAGTTCCTCGGTTTTCGGTCTCGGTCGAAACTACAAACTTGTAGATCTAGGTCTTATGGACCGCGGTGCAAAATTTCAGGTCAATCCGAGTTAAGTAGACCGAGTTATGGTCATTACACTCTTGCTGGTCAAATGGTACCATTTTAGGTCAATTTTAGGTCAAATTTGTCAATTCTGGTTCGGCCAGTTTTGACCTGAACTTGTGCAAGTTGTTTGACTTGCTTATGGTCATTTCTGGGCTTTGGTGTCTTCATAAGACTTGTAGGTATGGGTCTTAACTATTCTTGGTCAAAATTTCAGGTCAATTGGACCTGGTTTGAGTGAGTTATGGCCTAAACACTCACTGCTGCCCAATTGGTCATTTTTCAGGTCCTAATTGCACCTAATCCGAATTGGTCATTTTTTTAGGTCACCTTGCAAGCAGAATTTTGGCATGGTTTCTCAATGAAAGTTGGCACATTTTGTGCCTAGTTTCACCTCAAATTGGTCTCATACCAATTGAGGTTACACATTTAAGGTTATAGGCTAAAATGTACACTGCCCTCACTATGCCTTTCACACCCCACTTCAAACACACATTTAACTTGCAAAGTTTACTTCCATACCCTACCAATCTGTTTTGGTACATTACCAAAAGCATTATCTACTTTACATTAACATTATTTTGGGCAGATTCCAATCACCCTCAACACACCAAATATCATTCACAATTACAATTTCTAAGTACCATTACAAACACACCTAACCATTACAATTTTTACATACACTTTACATATTAATTTACATACATATCATCAATCCTTCTAGGTTAATATTCTGCCCACACTTCCTTCAATATATACCATTACTCAAGTGTCCACAAGCTGCATAAACCATTCTTCAACATCAAAGTGCCCCAATTACCAAGTCCCATCCAAATGCATAAATCACCACATAAACATGAAATAATTCACTAGGTTACTAATTCATCATGATCAACACCATTTCTCATCAAACATATGCACAAATATCTCATAAAAAACGTGACTCATGGCTGTCCAAAATGAAAACAACAATAACCCTTCAAACTCAAAATTTTCCTTCACCAAACCAACACCCATAACATGAACATAAACTTTAACAAAGAAATTCTCAAAAATGCAAACTTACCTTTAATTGTAACTTGCTAAACCTTCACCAAACTTCTCAAAATTGGTATCAATATCTTCCTTGTGATGTGTAGACCATTTTTCATAAAGCTACTTAAGTGAATGGAGTTGAAATGGGGGAGAGGATGAAGCTTGGAAGAAAAACGTTAATGGTGGCTTTCTCCTTCCTTTAAATTCGGCAACTTTGAATCCAAATGGGGAAGATGAATTATTCAGCTGCATTTTAAGTGTACACATGTCCCACTATGTATTTAATTAATCCCCTTAGTGGTCCACTTAGTCACTTAATCATATTATAAACTTAACTCCCACTTATTCCACATTTAACCCATGATTTCCACTATTTATTTTAGGTACCACCAATTTAATTTTTCATTTTATTTTCTAAGTGTAATATTATTTATTTTTAATGGACATTTAGGTCAAAAGACACTTCGGATGTCAAATGACCATAATGCCCTGCTCGTGGCTTTTCCGATTTTTCGGTAACACCGTATTTTGTCTGTTTATTGATTTCTCACTTATCTTTGTCCTAATTATTTAATTTTACTTACATATTTCTAATGATATTTATACTTCAAAAAGTGTCTATTAATCTCCAAAAAATATTTTCCGAGGTTCCCGCACCGTGTTAGTCAACGGTCCACGCCGTGACCTCCCGGTGCGGTCACCCATCGCTAGGTTTCCCGGCTCACTTACTCGGTTACATTTCTTTGCTATGATTTTTCTTTTGTTTTTCTTTTCTTGTATTTCATTATTTTATGTCTCCTCATTCATATTGAAGTACGGTTCTAGGCATCCTAGCTGTCCGGACAACACTGGTCACCGGAGCAGTAGAACGCACTACCGAACTTAGGGGTGTTACATCATTCATATATCTGCATCAACTTACCTGTAGAAAGGGGGATACTAGTAGGGGAGAGTGACCAAGACATTCTGGTCACTAATCCATTGGGCCACAGTGTAGTGGTGAACAAGGTGTAGAAAGGTTGCCCGTTAAGGATTCAGGGGTATGAATTCTTAGTAGACCTGATTGAATTGCCTTTCCATGAGTTTAACATGATTTTGGGAATGGACTAGTTATCACATCATCAGGCAATGGTTGATTGTAAATTAAAGAGGATTTCATTGAAAACTCCTAAGGGTAATGAGATTATAGTTGTGGGGGAAAGGATAGATTTCTTATCCAATGTCATCTCAGCCACAGTTGCAAGAAAACTAATGAGAAAAGGCTGTGAAGCCTACCTAGCACATGTGGTGGATACTAGGCAGGCTAAGCCAGATCTGTATGACATACCCACAGTAAGAGACTTCCCAGATGTGTTCCCTGAAGAATTGCCTGATTTACCACCAGAAAGGGAAGTCGAATTTACTATTGAAGTACTGTCGAGTATAACACCAATTTCTATTGCTCCTAATAGGATGGCACCTACTGAGTTAAAGGAGCTAAAAATCCAATTGCAGGAGTTACTGGATAAGGGGTTCATACGCCTCTGTGTGTCACCATGGGGAGCTCCAGTGCTATTTGTGAAAAAGAAAGATGGGACTTTGAGGTTATGCATCGATTACCAGTAGTTGAATAAAGTGACTGTGAAGAACAAGTATCCATTGCCTAGAATCGATGATCTGTTTGATTAGTTAAAAGGAGCAAGACTATTTTCTAAAATTAATCTCAGATCAGGGTATCATCAGTTGAGGGTGAAGGATGCAGATGTGCCAAAGACTGCATTCAAGACCCAGCCATTATGAGTTCCTAGTGATGCCCTTTGGCCTAACAAATGCACTAGCAGCATTAATGGACCTTATGAACCGTATCTTCCATCTATACCTAGATCAGTTTGTAGTGGTTTTTATTGATGATATTTTGGTGTATTCCAAGACCAGGGAAGAACATGATGAACATTTGAGGATTGTTCTGCAAACCCTGAGAGAAAAGAAGCTGTATGCTAAGTTGTCCAAGTGTGACTTCTGGTTGAGTGAGATTGCATTTCTGGGACACATAGTGTCAGCTGATGGGATTAGGGTGGATCACAAGAAGATAGAAGCAGTGATGGAATGGAAGCCTCCCAGAAATACAACTGAGGTCAGAAGTTTCTTGGGGCTAGCTGGGTATTACAGAAGATTTGTGAAGGGATTTCCTTTAATAGCTACTCCAATGACCAAGTTGTTACACAAGAATGTCAGATTTGACTGGAATGACAAGTGTCAGGCCAGTTTTGAGAAGTTGAAGGCTATGTTGACAGAGGCACCAATGTTAACACAGCCAGTGTCGGGAAAGGACTTTGTGGTCTATAGTGATGCCTCTCATAATGGGTTAGGGTGTGTATTGATGCAAGAGGGGAAGGTGGTCGCCTATGCTTCCAGGCAGCTAAGGCCACATGAACAGAACTACCCTACGCATGATTTAGAACTTGCAGCAATTATCTTCACACTGAAGATATGGAGGCACTACTTGTATGGTGAAAAGTGCTACATTTACACAGACTACAAAAGTCTAAAATATTTGCCAACCCAGAAGGAGCTCAACCTTAGACAGAGGCGATGGATTGAGTTCCTGAAGGACTATGATTGCGTGATTGATTACCATCCTGGGAAGGCAAATGTAGTTGCTGATGCTTTGAGCAGAAAATCCATCACAGCTTTGAGATCATTGAATGCCTGCCTATCCTTGGCTCGAGATGGAGCTATTTTGGCCGAGTTGCAAGTGAGGCCAAACCTGCTACAGCAGATTTTAGATGGGCAGAAGGTAGATGAGAAGTTAATGGCTACTATGAGCAAAATCTCAGAAGGGAAGGCAACTGATTATGAGGTGAAAGCATATGGGTGTCTGTACTACAAAGGAAGAGCATGTGTACTAGATGATGGGGAATTGAAAGCCAGTATTCTAAAGGAGGCACACACCAGTGTTTATGCTATGCACCCAGGAAGTACAAAAATGTATCATGATTTGAAGCTTCATTATTAGTGGCCTGGTATGAAGAAGGACATAGCAGACTGTGTGACTAAATGCTTGGCATGTCAGCAAGTCAAGGCAGAACATCAAGTTCTATTGGGTTTGCTACAGCCTATACGCATACCTGAATGGAAATGGGATTGGGTCACCATGAATTTTGTAAGTGGTCTACCTCTCACCTAGAAGAAGCACGATGCAGTATGGGTGATAGTGGATAGATTGACGAAGTCAGCACATTTTCTGCCAGTTAAGACTGACTACTCACTAGAGAAGTTAGCAGAATTGTATATCAGTGAGATAGTTAGATTGCATGGAATTTCACTTTCCATCATATCTGATTGAGACCCAAGGTTTACATCGAGATTTTGGAAGAAGTTGAATGAATCTTTGGGTACACAACTCCACTTTAGCACAGCTTTCTATGCTTAGACGGATGGGCAATCAGAAAGAGTAATCTAGGTAAACAATTGAAACCAATTGAACTAATACAAATATTGAACTGAAATGATAATAATAACATGAAATATATGTCAGGTCCTTGAGGATATGCTGAGGAGTTATGTCATCGAGTTTGAGGGATGTTGGGATAGATACCTCCCACTGGCAGAATTTGCATACAACAATAGCTACCAAGCTAGCATCCAAATGGCCCCGTATGAAGTACTGTATGGGAGGAAATGTAGAACTCCAGTGTGTTGGACTGAATTAGGCGAAGACAATGTCACACCTTACCCCTCTGTAAGGCATAACATGATCCCGTAGAATACCTAATGAACTACCGAACTTCATCTACCGATAACTCATTAAGTACACTACAAGGGATTTTAAAACTATTTTCTTACATTTTGGAAGTAGTGAGCATTTTAGTAGGAATTAAAAACATTTAATTGAAGTTTCAAAACTAGTAAAAATTTTTGTCCATTTTTATTTGTTCGTAATTTTGGAAAAATTTCGACAGAGTGTCGTCGGTATTTTGAGACAATAGTTCTTCAAAAATCTGTAAAAACACTTCCAATAATTGTTTCCATAACTCCCAACCATCAAAATGACTCAATTCAACATAATTCAAATCAATTCCACAATTCAATCAAAGTTTGTCATCTCACAATATTTTATAATTTCATTCACATTGCATTTAAAATTTAATTTACATATACAGGTCTTAATTTACAAAAAAAAAAAAATCTAAAATAATATTATTACAATTTACTGTACAACTGTTCAACTTTATATTAATACATATGACATTACAATATTTACATCAAAATAACTACATGGGTAAAAATAAATACCCGTACCAAAAAGGTCAATGTAGTCCTCTATCTCAATAGCAGCTCACTCTGCTGCTTTCTCCTTGCCCTTATCTGCGACAGCAAAATAAGCTATCGCTGAGTATAAAAATACTCAGTGGTGCACAATAAAAATTCGAAATGTAGTACATAAAACATTCATTAATAAATCACAATTTAAATATTTCACAAATTATCAAAACTCATTATAGCACAATTTTGGTCAAATAATTAATAAACACAGTATTGCCAATTCATACACAACTTAAGCCATGACACAAAATTTCTGATCAATGCCGCGTTGTACACCACAACAAAGCAATCTATAACCCTACTAATCGAAATCAATGAGGGAGGTGGCTAGCTTACTAATGAGTACTCATCCGATCTACAACCTCAACTGATAAGCCAGAGAGTGAGAAAAATAAATGATCTCAACCCCATAAATGGAGGAGGAATAATGTCGTACTATCATGCTAAGTGTGAACATAAAATCAATTCAAAACAAAGTACTCAAATAATTTAGGAAAGATCCCAAACAATCTCTAAAGTCATTTTTGCAGTCACAAAATGGCAACACTATTTATAAATAATATAGCGTTTCCATAAAGCATAACAAGTCAAATTTTCACTTAGAAAATAATTACATAATTTATTGTGCACAAACCTGACGTGAGTCACCTCTAAGCCTTCACTCAGTCCCTTAGATTTTTCGGGTCTTTTTCAGCTGAAACACATAATTGACAGTGTTACAGTATCTTGTCCCACAATAAATCCAATAATTAAATTCATATATGCTCAATTATCGCCCCAATATGCTTAAATTTATGTTCTTAGAAATTTTCATGTCGGGGTTACTATTCATGGCACTATTCAAGTCAATTTATTGACTTTCTAATGCTTAATAGGTATGGGAAATCCAATTATACCCACATACCACATTTTGATTACCAATTTTGTTGGTTTTAGTTGTTCCTTCAAATTTTAGGTCTCCTAAGTATAAATTTTAATTTTTCAGATTTGATGTCCTGTTTTGTACTGTTCCATTGGTCATGTTGCTGTAGAAATTTGGCTAAGTTTTCTTCATAGAAGTTGTTCCTTATTGTCTTAACTTTATTTCCCTCTTTGAATCACTCTATTTGGAGTTTTGTAGCCTAAGTTATAGCCATTTGAACATGGCTGGCCGGATTTGGTTTTACCCAGAATTCTGGGCAAATTTTGGATAATGACAGTTTTTGTGGGTTGACTGCAGGTGAGTTTTTGGACAGCTTATGATCAAATTTTGGGTTTGTTTTCTTCATGAAAGTTGTAGGGCTATGTCTCAGATTTCTACCGGTAAAATTTCAGGTCATTTGGACCTTCCTAGACCAAGTTATGGTCATTTATGTAACTACTATTTATTTGGTCATTTTTGTACAGGTCAGTTTGCCAATTCCAAATTTGGCCTAATTGTTCACTAAGTTATGGTCACTTTCTGGGCATGATTCCTAAATGAAAAATGTGCCATTTTGTGTCTAGTTTCATTCCCAATTGGCCTCTCACTAATTGGGTTGGTAAATTTTCAGTTTTGGTCCCTGAAAGGACCTAGGTCATGCTACCTGCAGATTGACCCTCTCCAATCCGAATTTAAACTTGTTTCCAACAATTCATACACACCACAAATGGTCACAATTGACCATTTCTCATCTCAAATAAGGTCAATAACATCATTTGGCCAATTCACATTTGGTCCTCCAATAAATATTTTCTTTTGATTTTAAGTTAAACTCTAAGTTACTTGAGCTAAACACACAAATAAGAAACCAAAATTTCAAAGTAAATTGCTTACCTCCACTTGAACTTCACTCAACCAATTTCTTCTCTTTTTCCTTCTTTCTTTCTTGCTCAAGCTTCTTGTAACACCCCTAACCCGTCAATAGTATAACCGAGCAAGGCATGTCACACTCGGTGCCGGAGCACCCTAACTTATCTTACTTTATTTCTTTAATAATTTTGAACTCATTATATTTTAAAAAAATTATATTCTATAGAGAAAATAACGGAGTTTCCCCTATTTTATTTACTTTTGACGTGATTCACTATTCACCTGCTCGAAATTTTCAATAATATTTTCCAATAAAAATCTCATCAATAATTCTCATAATCATCTCATCATTTCATGCATCATCTATATATTTCAATTCTGTCTTCAAACCCATGCAATCTCATGCATGCTCAAATTACATAATTTACAAAATAATTACATAATTTCGTAATTTATATGATATATAAATTAATTACATATGAAAAAGCTAATTTATTAGTTTACATCACATTTCTATTAATTGCCTTTTCATAATCTACATTACAATACAATAACTAAGCATTTTATACAAAATACAAAAGATGATCTATATGGGCCCTATCTACATGTATTGCTAAGGAGGTGACAACCTTGAAAACTTCAAACACTTCTGCATATCAGAACTCCAAAATCCCAATTTAATATTCGCTGGGCTTTACCTTCAATACCTGCGCGAAGGAAACAAATCCATCGCGCTAAGCATTTCTGCTTAGTGGTGCAATAATATAACAAGAAAATAAGATATACAAATAAAGAAAGACTAAAGTATAATTCTAAAGTATAATTTAGATCCTCGAGTATCAATTAAATTTGGTATGATATTTCTAATATCAACTATCTTATATTCTATTTTGTCCCTCTTTGGAAGTGCTGAGTTTATACGGTAATAATATTCGATATACAGATTAATTCTATGAGTATTGTATTTTTGGTTCCTACAATTCTGAAAATTTCATTTGTACTACTTGATTCAGTTATGTTTCTATTGCTATTTTTTTTTTCTCATTTCATTCAACACTTTCTAATGTTTTTAATTATTAATATTCTTAAATAATTTCAATAATTTACACTACCTAGGTAACCTATGACAGATTGACTAAACTGGATAACGGGTCGTTGGCACTGGACACCGCGGTGCCTCAAGCCGTCATACCATGGGATGCGGAACGTCAACCACGTATGTAGTCAGTATAGCTAAAAAGCCATGATAACATATAATCGGGCATAAAAGCCATGAGTTCAGGCATAAAGCCATGAGTGCGGGCATAAAGCCATGAATACAGGCATAAAGCCTTATGCAGTACTGCTAAAACAATACCCTATTGGCATGCCAATCTATCCAATCTGACACACGTGTCTAGGCAATACATGGGCACATAAGTACCATTAAGTGTTAATATGTTTTGTTTTGTTATTTCATTATTTCACGATAAATTCTAATTATAATTTATAACATTTCAATTCTATTCGTAACAGAAATATAAATTTTTAAAATACAATTTTACATAAATTATGCATTTATCATAATTTATACATTTATTTATTATATCATTTGTGTTGATCACAATTTACAACAATGGTTCTCATGTACCATTGTACTCAAAATATTCTTTTTGTTTCTCATATGCTAATTGGGTGCGTCCAGCAAGGCAAGGGACTAAGAGGAGGAGGAGGGGGGGCGGCGGTATTTTAGGAAATTTCTTTGCTTGAGATTGAGTTTAAATCTCGTTTTTAAGCCATTGGGTGAGGCATCTTCAGTTATTACTGTTTATGAGCTATTGCACCCTTGAAACTGATGCACAAGGCCTTGGTAGAATGCGACATATTCAATAAAGGAAAAAGGAATAGGTGTTTCTTTGCTTTTGAAATTGTTGAATTTATTGATAACAAAACATCCTTCTCCCTTCCTGAGCAAATGTCAGCGATAGGATCTTCTAGAAGTGTTTCCAATGTTATTTAAAGAAGTGATAGAATGATTTGTGTATGTCATATAACAAGGGACAAAATCTGTGGCAATTTTTTATCCATCAAAGATCCGAGTAGATATATGTGACATGCTGAAAGCATAAGATAGGCTTTGTATCTTTCCATAAATTCTAGTATGTTGGGTGTATCCACTAGCAACATAATGTGCAATCCTTTGTCCTAAGTAGTTGGTTAGTAGTACAGGTTCATAAGTTTTTCTCTAACAAGAAGGTTTGGCTTGAGTTCCTCTCTTTGTACTCCCTTTAGGTTCTCATTCATGATCCCTTGAGGATATTGTGATATACTTCTCACACTCTACTCTTCTTTCCTTAACTGCGAGTGTGGGTGGGCACCATGCTTATGGTTTTTGGGTATCATATCTAACAATGGTAATTTTATAGCATATTAACTAGTTATTAAATGGAATAACAAATTATAGGCATGATATTATTTATATTTTATTAAATTGAGATGGAGTTGGTTCATTATGTGCCAACAAAGAAATTGTAGTTTTTGTGGTGTTATTGATTAGCACTAGTAATGTTATTAGACCGTCTTCCTTTGAGTGCTAGTGGTACCCAATTGTGATTATTCCATTTTAGCATTCATCTAGCAGTTGATATATTATCTTGTTTGAGAGGGAAGATATGTTTTCCTCTAGTCCAGGTGCCCAGCTTTTTTGCTTTGCCCATTCTGAATGTTAAAAAGAGTTGAATTTTTGTGCTCGCAGTTGGCATCATTTTTTAAAGATTTGAAGAAAATTGTGTGACGAAAGTTCTTAGTGATTATGCATTTTTTGCCATGGATTGAGTTTTATGTTAACTTTGCAGCTTACTTATTCATGAGAACAAAGAAAAAAGATACAGACCTGGAGGAAGAAGTAGCAACCAATGTCTCCACCCCTTCCACAGCCTCTCCACTTCCTGTGTAACACCCTCACTTTAGCTAGTCCGTGCATTCGACTGTTCCGGTGACCAATGTCTGACTGGACAGCTAGAATGTCTGGAATTGTATTTAGACTAGAGTAAAGAGTCATAAATAATTCAAATGAGTGTAAGAAAAATTTAAAAAAAAAATAGAAATGAAATACAACAAAGTTAAATGAGCCGGTGCCCCGGTGATGGGTGACCCTAACGGGAAGTTGCTGTCTTCACAGCTAGTAACCCTAAACCCAAGGGGAATCCCGTGAAATAATTTCTGGGATGCTAGAGAAGAGTTATGGCGCCCTAGGTAGCATTAGAATGCCAAAAGAAGGTTAGGAGAATTTTTAAGATCGGTACAAACAGTTTTGGCTCATTAAGCAAAACGAAGGGCATTTTGGTCATTTCGTCTTCAGAGACGATTTTTGATCGACTTGTCAATTTAAGTAGGTGAATTATATGACTTAAAATGTGAAGACAAGGTTAGTGCTATGAAATATTCATGGATTACTTGAAATATGAATGATAATTCACCTAAATCATGAGGAATAGATAGTTAGGGCTTATATGCCCGTTACAAATAGAATTCATGATAAATTAGTAATACAATTGGAAATATAAAATTGTAATTAGCATAACTGAATTGTCAAATGTATAAATGAGATGAAGTCAACATGAGGAATTATGTTTCATTGTAATTAGAACATTAATAATATCCTACCCAATAAGTGGTTCTCATCATGAGGAAAAAGAGAAATTAAAATTAATACATAAATAAGTTTGTATCTCAACTACATTGCTAGGAAGAATTTAATTTTCAGTTCTGGACCTCATAATATATTCATAATACAACTGGGAATATAAAATATGAATTATATATATATGGACTGTTAAATGTGAAAATGAGGCAAAATTATCACTAGGGTTTATGCCTCTTTTGTAACTAGAAATTAGTACCTTACATAATTAATGGCATATGAGAAACAAAAAGAATGTTTTGAGTACAATGGTACATGAGAACCATTGTTGTGAATTGTGATCAACACAAATGATATAATAAATGAATGTATAAATTATGATAAATGCATAATTTATGTAAAATTGTATTCTAAAAATTTATATTTCTGTTATGAATAGAATTAAAATGTTATAAATTATAATTTGAATTTATCATGAAATAATGAAATAACAAAACAAAACATATTAACACTTAATGGTATTTATGTGCCCATGTATTGCCTAGACACATGTGTCAGATTGGATAGATTGTCATGCCAATAGGGTATTGTTTTAGCAGTACTGGGTAAGGCTTTATGCCTGTATTCATGGATTTATGCCCGCACTCATGGCTTTTATGCCTGATTATATGTTATCATGGCTTTTTAGCTATACTGACTATATACGTGGTTGACGTTCCGCATCTCATGGTATGATGGCCCGAGGCACCGTGGTGCCCAGTGCCAACGACCCGTTATCTAGTTTAGTTAGTTTGTCATAGGTTACGTGGGTGTAATTCAAATCAATTCTAGAATTCAATCAAAGTTTGTCATCTCACAATATTTTATAATTTCATTCACATTGCATTTAAAATTTAATTTACATATACAAATCTTAATTTACAGAAAGAAAATCCAAAATAATATTATTACAATTTACTGTACAACTGCTCAACTTTACATTAATACATATGACATTATAATATTTACATCAAAATAACTACAAGGGTATAAATAAATACCCGTACCAAAAAGGTCAATGTAGTTCTCTATCTCAATAGCAGCTCACTATGCTGCTTTCTCCTTGCCCTTATCTGCGACAGCAAAATAAGCTATCGCTGAGTATTCAATAAAAAATCGAAATGTAGTACATAAAACATTCATTGATAAATCACAATTTAAATATTTCACAAATTTTCAAAACTCATTATAGCATAATTTTGGTCAAATAATTTAATAAACACAGTATTGTCAATTCATACACAACTTAAGCCATGACACAAAATTTCCGATCAATGCCTCATTGTACACCACAACAAAGCAATCTATAACCCCACTAATCAAAATCAATGAGGGAGGTGGCTAGCTAGCTAATGAGTACTCGTCCAATCTACAACCTCAACTGGTAAGCCAGAGAGGGAGGAAAATAAATGATCTCAACCCCATAAATGGAGGAGGAATAATGTGGTACTGTCATGCTAAGTGTGAACATAAAATCAATTCAAAACAAAGTACTCAAATAATTTAGGAAAGATCCGAAACAATTTCTAAAGTCATTTTTACAGTCACAAAATGGCAACACTATTTATAAATAATACAGCGTTTCCATAAAGCATAACAAGTCAAATTTTCACTTAGAAAATAATTACATAATTTATTGTGCACAAACCTAACGTGAGTCGCCTCTAAGCCTTGACTGAGTCCCTTAGATTTTTCGGGTCTTTTTCAGCTGAAACACATAATTGACTGTGTTTCAGTATCTTGTCTCACAATAAATCCAATAATTAAATTCATATATGCTCAATTATAGCTCCAATATGCTTAAACTTACGTTCTTGGAAATTTTCATGTCGGAGTTAATATTCATAGCACTATTCAAGTCAATTTATTGACTTTCTAATGCTTAATAGGTATGGGAAATCCAATTATACCCACATACCACATTTTGATTACCAATTTTGTTGGTTTTAGTTGTTCCTTCAAATTTTAGGTCTCCTAAGTACAAATTTCAATTTTTCAGATTTGATGTCCTGTTTTGTACTGTTTCATTGGTTATGTTGCTATGGAAATTTGGCTAAGTTTTCTTCATAGAAGTT